>NW_024112367.1:0-12017 GCF_003073215.2 Triticum urartu | reverse complement strand
TTGTGCCGGTCAACCCAGTTTTTTAATGTGTTCCATAGCTTTCTGCTGTTCAGTTGCACAGTTTTGTAGCTGGTTAGATTCATCGTCATCTGGATGTTTGATAGTGAGTAGTGCGTGTGTTTACCTTGGCACCACGTGCCATGAAGCAGTAGGAAGGAGGAGTAGTCCTTGTCATTTTCATCGGTGTCGGTTGACGGAGTCATTGTCTTCAGTGTTGAAGATGGACTTGGCAACGTATGCTGTATCCAGACTCGCAACACTAGAATCGGACTCTTCCTCAGACTCCACCTCCGCCTCCTCAGAAGCGGACTCCTCCTCCGAGTCCATTTCCTTGCCAACAAATGCACGTGCCTTGCCAGATGAGCTCTTCTTGTGTGATGAAGACTTTGAGGAGGACTTGGAAGAAGACTTTGAGTATTTCTTCTTCTTCTTGTCGTCAGAATCATAATCCTTGCTCTTCTTTTTCTTCTTGTTCTCATTGTCCCACTGCGGACACTCAGAGATGTAGTGGCCAGGTTTCTTGCACTTGTGGCATGTTCTCTTCTTGCAGTCATGAGCAGAAGCTTCATCATTCCTTGAGCTTGATCATGAGGACTTTCTGAAGCCTTTCTTCTTGGTGAATTTTTGGAACTTCTTCACAAGCATAGCAAGCTCCTTTCCAATGTCTTCAGGATCATCAGAACTGCTGTCAGATTCTTCTTCAGATGAGGAGACAGCTTTTTCCTTCAAAGCACGAGTTCACCCATAGTTGGGACCGTAGATGTCTCTTTTCTCAGAAAGCTGAAACTCGTGTGTGTTGAGCCTCTCAAGTATGTCAGACGGATCGAGTGTCTTGAAGTCAGGACGTTCTTGAATCATCAGGGCTAGGGTGTCAAACGAGCTGTCAAGCGATCTCAGGAGTGTCTTGACGACTTCATTCTTGGTGATCTCAATGGCGCCGAGGGCTTGAAGCTCATTTGTGATGTCAGTGAGTCGATCATATGTGAGCTGGACATTCTCATTGTCATTTCTCTTGAAGCGGTTGAAGAGGTTGTGAAGGACACTGATTCTCGGACCTCTCTGGGTTGAGACGCCTTCGTTGACCTTGGAGAGCCAGTCCCAGACTAGCTTAGATGTTTCCAAAGCACTCACGTGGCCATACTGTCCTTTGGTCAGATGACCACAGATGATGTTCTTGGCAGTGGAGTCCAGTTGAACGAACTTCTTGACATCAGCAGCGGTGACACCTTCACCAGCCTTGGGAACGCCATTCTTGACGACATACCATAGGTCGACATCAATGGCTTCAAGATGCATGCGCATCTTATTCTTCCAGTAGGGATATTCAGTTCCATCGAAGACGAGGCACACAGAGGAGACTTTAATTATCCCTGCAGTCGACATAACTAAAACTCCAGGTGGTAAACCGAATCACACAGAACAAGGGAGTACCCCGCTCTGATACCAATTGAAAGTGCTAGTGATCGACTAGAGGGGGGGTGAATAGGCGATTTTTATGAAAGTCTTCAAAACATGGAAGTTTCGAAGACAAACGATAGAAATAAACCTATTACCATGCAGCGGAAGATAGACTACACTAGGAAAACCATAGTCAAGTATTCAATGGAGTGAAAGCACAATGACTAATAGCAGCTAGGCAGTAAAGATCAGGTAGGAAGATATTGTGAAACCAATCAGAACAAGCAGTCACTCAGTGAAGACAAAAGATAGAGCAATCATATAATGACTTCACAAGGACCAACAGTAAGTAAAGGGAAGGGAAGGATGAAACCGGTGACTCGTTGAAGACAATGATTTGTTGGACCAGTTCCAGTTGCTGTGACAACTGTGCGTCTGGTTAGGGAGGCTGAGATTCAACTCAGAAGACCTCGTCTTCACCTTATTCCCCTTGAGCTAAGGACACCCAGTCCTTGCCCAATCACTCTGGTAAGTCTTCAAGGTAGACTTCCAAACCTTCACAGACTTCGTTCACCGGCGATCCATAATGACTCTTGGATGCTCAGAACGCGACGCCTAACCGGCTGGAGGATTCACAGTCCTCAAGTGTAATAAGTCTTTAGATCACACAGACAGGAAGACTTAAGTGATGCCTAACACTCTTTGGCTCGGGGTGTTTAGGGCTTTATCCTCGCAAGGAATTCTCTCTCAAAGGCTTCGAGGTGGGTTGCTCTCAAACGACAAAAGCCGTGCACTAACTCTGAGCAGCCAACCGTTTATGGTTGTAGGGGGTGGGCTATTTATAGCCACTAGGCAACCCGACCTGATTTGTCCGAAATGACCCTTGGTCACTAAGGAACTGACACATGTGTTCCAACGGTCAAGATTTCAAACACACACGGCAACTTTACTTGGGCTACAAGCAAAGCTGACTTATCCAACTCTGGACAAGATTTTGCTCTCATAGTCTTCACTTGAAGACATAGGATTTGGTTAAGCATCACTTCAGTCATTCTGACTGGTTCACTTGGACCCCGCTTAGCAGTGCGGTGGTTCCTATGACTCAACAAAGAAAAACACAGAACGACGAAACTGCTAAGTCTTCGCGCTCCATAGTCTTCACGCAATGTCTTCTCTTGTCATAGTCTTCAATGTGAATGTCTTCACATACCACCTTTGCCTTCAATGTCTTCATACATTTTTAGGGGTCATCTCTGGTAGGAAAACCGAATCAATGAGGGACTTCTACCTGTGTTATCCTGCAATTCTCACAAACACATTAGTCCCTCAACTAGGTTTGTCCTTAATACTCCAAAACCAACTAGGGGTGGCACTAGATGCACTTACAAATATGACCGAGGTGTGTGACTGTGCAGGGGGCACCGCACACAGTTAAGAGAAACTTGTGTGTTCTAGGGTGCCCATGCCCCCGTATATAAAGGAGGGGAGGGGAGGCCGCCCGGCCCTCCTAGGGCGAGCCAGGAGAGGGGAATCCAACTAGGACTTCAAGTCCTAGTAGGTTTCCACCTAAGGAAGAGGGGGAAGAAGGAAGGGAGAGAGGGAAGGGAAGGAAAGGGGGGCGCCACCCCCTCTGCCCTAGTCCAATTCGGACCCAAGGGGGGGGGCACGGCCAGCCCCTCCTGGCCCTTCCTCTCTTCCACTAAGGCCCATAGAGGCCCATTAGTTCCCCCGGGGGGTTCCGATAACCCTCCAACACTCCGATAATTATCCTGTATCTCTCGGAACTCATCCGGTGTCCGAATAACATCGTCCAATATATCAATCTTTATGTCTCGACCATTTTGAGACTCCCCGTCATGTCCATGTCTCATCCGGTACTCTGATCAAACTTCGGTCATCAAATTACATAATTCATAATATAAATCGTCATCGAACGTTAAGCGTGCGGACCCTACGGGTTCGAGAACTATGTATACATGACCGAGACATGTCTCCGGTCAATAACCAATAGCGGAACCTAGATGCTCATATTGACTCTTACAATTCTACGAAGATCTTTATCAGTCAAACCGCATAACAACATACGTTGTTCCCTTTGTCATCGGTATGTTACTTGCCCGAGATTCGATCGTCGGTATCATAATACCTAGTTCAATCTCATCACCGACAAGTCTCTTTACTCGTTCCGTAATGCATCATCCCATGACTAACTCATTAGTCACATTGCTTGCAAGGCTCATATTGATGCATTACCGAGAGGGCCCGGAGATACCTCTTCGATACATGGAGTGTCAAATCCTAATCTTGATCTATGCCAACTCAACAAACACCATCGGAGACACCTATAGAGCATATTTATAATCACCGAGTTATGTTGTGACGTTTGATAGCACACAAGGTGTTCCTCTGGTATTCGGGAGTTGCATAATCTCATAGTCCGAGGAACATGTATAAGTCATGAAGAAAGCAATAGCATAAAAACTAAACGATCATTATGCTAAGGTAACGGATGGGTCTTGTCCATCACATCATTCTCTAATGATGTGATCCCGTTCATCAAATGACAACACATGTCTATGGTCAGGAAACTTAACCATCTTTGATTAATGAGCTAGTCAAGTAGAGGCATACTAGGGGCCCTCTGTTTATCTATGTATTCACACATGTATCAAGTTTCCAGTTAATATAATTCTAGCATGAATAATAAACATTTATCATGATATAAGGAAATATAAATAACAACTTTATTATTGCCTCTAGGGCATATTTCCTTCAGTCTCCCACTTGCACTAGAGTCAATAATGTAGATTACATAGTAATGATTGTAACACCCATGGAGTCTTGGTGCTGACCATGTTTTGCTCTTGAGAGAGGTTTAGTCAACGGGCCTGCAACATTCAGATCCGTATGTATCTTGCAAATCTCTATGTCTCCCTCCTTGGTTCTCTTGTGAAATCTGGATTCCTTTGCCAAGGCAATTGCACTAGTATTGTCACAAAAGATTTTCATTGGACCCGATGCACTAGGTATGACACCTAGATCGGATATGAACTCCTTCATCCAGACTCCTTCATTTGCTGCTTCCGAAGCAGCTATGTACTCCGCTTCACACGTAGATCCCGCCACGACGCTCTGCTTGGAACTGCACCAACTGACAGCTCCACCATTCAATATAAATACGTATCCGGTTTGTGACTTAGAGTCATCTGGATCAGTGTCAAAGCTTGCATGACGTAACCATTTATGACGAGCTCTTTGTCACCTCCATAAACGAGAAACATATCCTTAGTCCTTTTCAGGTATTTTAGGATGTTCTTGACCGCTGTCCAGTGATCCACTCCTGGATTACTTTGGTACCTCCTTGCTAAACTAATAGCAAGGCACACATCAGGTCTGGTACACAACATTGCATACATGATAGAACCTATGGCTGAAGCATAGGGAATGACTTTCATTTTCTCTCTATCTTCTGTAGTGGTCGGGCATTGAGTCCGACTCAACTTCACACCTTGCAGCATAGGAAAGAACCCTTCTTTGACTAAATCCATTGTGAACTTCTTCAAAACTTTATCAAGGTAATGTGCTTTGTGAAAGTCCAATTAGCATCTTTGATCTATCTCTATAGATCTTGATGCCCAATAATATAAGCCAGCTTCAACCGAGGTCTCAATTGAAAAATTCTTATTCAAGTAATCCTTTTTATGCTATTCGAGAAATTCAGTAATCATTTCCGAATCAACAATAATGTCATCCACATATAATATCAGAAATGCTACAAGAGCTCCCACTCACTTTCTTGAAAATACAGGCTTCTCCAAAAGTCTGTATAAAACTATATGCTTTGATCACACTATCAAAGCGTATATTCAACTCCGAGAAGGCTTGCCATCCATATGGGATCGCTGGAGCTTGCACACTTGTTAGCACCTTTGGATCGACAAAACCTTTTAGTTGGCATCATATACAACTCTTCTTTTAAGATATCCACTAGGAATGTAGTTTTGACATCATTTGCCAAATTTCATAATCATAAAATGCGGCAATTGCTAACATGATTTGGACAGACTTAAGCATCGCTACGGGTGAGAAGGTCGACTCCTTGAACTTGCCGAAACCTTTCGCAACAAGTCGAGCTTTGTAGACAGTAACATTACCGTCAAAGCAGTCTTCTTCTTGAAAGATCCATTTATTCTCTTATTGCGACTTGCCACGCTACCGACCATGCATAGATCTGCGGCAGGCCGATAGGGCAAAGTCAAGACTCCTCTCAAACAACGTAAACATTGCAGATTGTATCAGGAGGGAGGATACAAGGAAAAAGAGGAGAGATTGAAACTTGCCCTGACTGATGGCAATAGCAATAGAGAAATATATAATGGATCCACAAGAGAAAGCTATCGGCAAGTGTCCAAAAGACTGACGTTGACGGTAATGTTACTTAGTCTACAAAGCTCGAGGCTTGTTCGAAACGGTATTTCGGCAAGTTCCAAGGGACGTCCCGACAAGAGCTTCCGCACTTTCTCAAAACTCCGATCGTAGCGATGGACCTCAAGATCCCTAGTCCATAACAATACAGTAGTTGCACAGCAAAGAAAGAAAAAAAAGAAAGCGAGAAAGAGAAGAGAAAAGAAAAAAAAAGAAAAGAAAATAAAGAAAAAAATTGGGCAGAAAAAGCAAAAAAAAATAATGAGAAATATATTATGAAAAAAAAGATGACATAGATAAAGAAAAAGATATAATAAGAAATGGGGTATTTTGGCAAAATGGATGTCACAACGTAAACATTCCTTATAGTGGAATTGCTTAAGAAGAGTTTTGGTTAATTCGTTGCATTTTTTGTTGAGCACACGTAAGGGAGGAGTAACAAGAGGAGTTTTGTCGAGTCCAGATAGGGTGCTACAAGACGATGGGTCAGTTGTGACAATCCGCTCCCAAGCGATTAGCCTATGTATATGGCTTGTGCGAGTAAGCGACAGCATTCCGACACTAATCAGTAATATATCCGAAGGGCACTTATTTTATCTACCGTCTCCGCAGGTTGGGAAGAATACTGGCGCTTTGGAAGTGTGATCAACGGTACGAGTTCTGCTTTCATTCACGGTCCTTTTGGGAGAAGCCTGCGTATTTACAAAAGAAGGAAGTGAGTGGGAGCTCTGTAGCATTTCTGATATTATATGTGGATGACATATTGTTGATCGGAAATGATACTGAATTTCCGAATGGCATAAAAGGATACTTGAATAAGAATTTTTCAATGAAAGACCTCGGTGAAGCTGCTTATATATTGGGCATCAAGATCTATAGAGATAGATCAAGATGCTTAATTGGACTTTCACAAAGCACATACCTTGATAAAGTTTTGAAGAAGTTCACAATGGATTAGTCAAAGAAAGGGTTCTTTCCTATGCTGCAAGGTGTGAAGTTGAGTCGGACTCAATGCCCGACCACTACAGAAGATAGAGAGGAAAATGATAGTCATTCCCTATGCTTCAGCCATATGTTCTATCATGTATGCATTGTTGTGTACCAGACCTGATGTGTGCCTTGCTATTAGTTTAGCAAGGAGGTACCAAAGTAATCCAGGAGTGGATCACTGGACAGCGGTCAAGAACATCCTAAAATACCTGAAAAGGACCGAGGATATGTTTCTCGTTTATGGAGGTGACAAAGAGCTCGTCATAAATGGTTACGTCCATGCAAGTTTTGGCACTGATCCAGATGACTCTAAGTCACAAACCGGATACGTATTTATATTGAATGGTGGAGCTGTCAGTGGTTGCCAGTTCCAAGTAGAAGCGGTCGTGGCGGGATCTACGTGTGAAGCGGAGTACATAGCTACTTCCGGAAGCCAGCAAATGAAGGAGTCTGGATGAAGGAGTTCATATCTGATCTAGGTTGTAATACCCAGTGCATCGGGTCCAATAAAAATCTTTTGTGACAATACTAGTGCAAATTGCCTTGGCAAAGGAATCCAGATTTCACAAGAGAACCAAGGAGGGAGACATAGAGATTTGCAAGATACATACGGATCTGAATGTTGCAGGCCCGTTGACTAAACCTCTCTCAAGAGCAAAACATGGTCAGCACCAAGACTCCATGGGTGTTACAATCATTACTATGTAATCTACATTATTGACTCTAGTGCAAGTGGGAGACTGAAGGAAATATGCCCTAGAGGCAATAATAAAGTTGTTATTTATATTTCCTTATATCATGATAAATGTTTATTATTCATGCTAGAATTATATTAACTGGAAACTTGATACATGTGTGAATACATAGATAAACAGAGGTGCCCCTAGTATGCCTCTACTTGACTAGCTCATTAATCAAAGATGGTTAAGTTTCCTGACCATAGACATGTGTTGTCATTTGATGAACGGGATCACATCATTAGAGAATGATGTGATGGACAAGACCCATCCGTTAGCTTAGCATAATGATCGTTTAGTTTTTATGCTATTGCTTTCTTCATGACTTATACATGTTCCTCGGACTATGAGATTATGCAACTCCCGAATACCAGAGGAACACCTTGTGTGCTATCAAACGTCACAACATAACTCGGTGATTATAAATATGCTCTATAGGTGTCTCCGATGGTGTTTGTTGAGTTGGCATAGATCAAGATTAGGATTTGACACTCCATGTATCGAAGAGGTATCTCCGGGCCCTCTCGGTAATGCATCAATATGAGCCTTGCAAGCAATGTGACTAATGAGTTAGTCATGGGATGATGCATTACGGAACGAGTAAAGAGACTTGTCGGTGATGAGATTGAACTAGGTATTATGATACCGACGATCGAATCTCGGGCAAGTAACATACCGATGACAAAGGGAACAACGTATGTTGTTATGCGGTTTGACTGATAAAGATCTTCGTAGAATTGTAAGAGTCAATATGAGCATCTAGGTTCCGCTATTGGTTATTGACCGGAGACATGTCTCGGTCATGTATACATAGTTCTCGAACCCGTAGGGTCCGCACGCTTAACGTTCGATGACGATTTATATTATGAATTATGTAATTTGATGACCGAAGTTTGATCAGAGTACCGGATGAGACATGGACATGACGGGGAGTCTCAAAATGGTCGAGACATAAAGATTGATATATTGGACGATGTTATTCGGACACCGGATGAGTTCCGAGAGATACAGGATAATTATCGGAGTGTTGGAGGGTTATCGGAACCCCCCGGGGGAACTAATGGGCCTCTATGGGCCTTAGTGGAAGAGAGGAAGGGCCAGGAGGGGCTGGCCGTGCCCCCCCCCTTGGGTCCGAATTGGACTAGGGCAGAGGGGGTGGCGCCCCCCTTTCCTTCCCTTCCCTCTCTCCCTTCCTTCTTCCCCCTCTTCCTTAGGTGGAAACCTACTAGGACTTGAAGTCCTAGTTGGATTCCCCTCTCCTGGCTCGCCCTAGGAGGGCCGGGCGGCCTCCCCTCCCCTCCTTTATATACGGGGGCATGGGCACCCTAGAACACACAAGTTTCTCTTAACTGTGTGCGGTGCCCCCTGCACAGTCACACACCTCGGTCATATTTGTAAGTGCATTCTAGTGCCACCCCTAGTTGGTTTTGGAGTATTAAGGACAAACCTAGTTGAGGGACTAATGTGTTTGTGAGAATTGCAGGATAACACAGGTAGAAGTCCCTCATTGATTCGGTTTTCCGACCAGAGAAGACCCCTAAAAATGTATGAAGACATTGAAGGCAAAGGTGGTATGTGAAGACATTCACATTGAAGACTATGACAAGAGAAGACATTGCGTGAAGACTATGGAGCGCGAAGACTTAGCAGTTTCGTCGTTCTGTGTTTTTCTTTGTTGAGTCATAGGAACCACCGCACTGCTAAGCGGGGTCCAAGTGAACCAGTCAGAATGACTGAAGTGATGCTTAACCAAATCCTATGTCTTCAAGTGAAGACTATGAGAGCAAAATCTTGTCCAGAGTTGGATAAGTCAGCTTTGCTTGTAGCCCAAGTAAAGTTGCCGTGTGTGTTTGAAATCTTACCGTTGGAACATGTGTCAGTTCCTTAGTGACCAAGGGTCATTTCGGACAAATCAGGTCGGGTTGCCTAGTGGCTATAAATAGCCCACCCCCTACAACCATAAACGGTTGGCTACTTAGAGTTAGTGCACGGCTTTTGTCGTTTGAGAGCAACCCACCTCAAAGCCTTTGAGAGAGAATTCCTTGCGAGGATAAAGCCCTAAACACCCCGAGCCAAAGAGTGTTAGGCATCACTTAAGTCTTCCTGTCTGTGTGATCTAAAGACTTATTACACTTGAGGACTGTGAATCCTCCAGCCGGTTAGGCGTCGCGTTCTGAGCATCCAAGAGTCATTATGGATCGCCGGTGAACGAAGTCTGTGAAGGTTTGGAAGTCTACCTTGAAGACTTACCAGAGTGATTGGGCAAGGACTGGGTGTCCTTAGCTCAAGGGGAATAAGGTGAAGACGAGGTCTTCTGAGTTGAATCTCAGCCTCCCTAACCAGACGCACAGTTGTCACAGCAACTGGAACTGGTCCAACAAATCAT
Organism: Triticum urartu; assembly: GCF_003073215.2. Taxonomy (NCBI): domain Eukaryota; kingdom Viridiplantae; phylum Streptophyta; class Magnoliopsida; order Poales; family Poaceae; genus Triticum; species Triticum urartu. Next base: position 2,081 of record NW_024112367.1, on the reverse strand, counting down.
TGTCTTCAACGAGTCACCGGTTTCATCCTTCCCTTCCCTTTACTTACTGTTGGTCCTTGTGAAGTCATTATATGATTGCTCTATCTTTTGTCTTCACTGAGTGACTGCTTGTTCTGATTGGTTTCACAATATCTTCCTACCTGATCTTTACTGCCTAGCTGCTATTAGTCATTGTGCTTTCACTCCATTGAATACTTGACTATGGTTTTCCTAGTGTAGTCTATCTTCCGCTGCATGGTAATAGGTTTATTTCTATCGTTTGTCTTCGAAACTTCCATGTTTTGAAGACTTTCATAAAAATCGCCTATTCACCCCCCCTCTAGTCGATCACTAGCACTTTCAATTGGTATCAGAGCGGGGTACTCCCTTGTTCTGTGTGATTCGGTTTACCACCTGGAGTTTTAGTTATGTCGACTGCAGGGATAATTAAAGTCTCCTCTGTGTGCCTCGTCTTCGATGGAACTGAATATCCCTACTGGAAGAATAAGATGCGCATGCATCTTGAAGCCATTGATGTCGACCTATGGTATGTCGTCAAGAATGGCGTTCCCAAGGCTGGTGAAGGTGTCACCGCTGCTGATGTCAAGAAGTTCGTTCAACTGGACTCCACTGCCAAGAACATCATCTGTGGTCATCTGACCAAAGGACAGTATGGCCACGTGAGTGCTTTGGAAACATCTAAGCTAGTCTGGGACTGGCTCTCCAAGGTCAACGAAGGCGTCTCAACCCAGAGAGGTCCGAGAATCAGTGTCCTTCACAACCTCTTCAACCGCTTCAAGAGAAATGACAATGAGAATGTCCAGCTCACATATGATCGACTCACTGACATCACAAATGAGCTTCAAGCCCTCGGCGCCATTGAGATCACCAAGAATGAAGTCGTCAAGACACTCCTGAGATCGCTTGACAGCTCGTTTGACACCCTAGCCCTGATGATTCAAGAACGTCCTGACTTCAAGACACTCGATCCGTCTGACATACTTGAGAGGCTCAACACACACGAGTTTCAGCTTTCTGAGAAAAGAGACATCTACGGTCCCAACTATGGGTGAACTCGTGCTTTGAAGGAAAAAGCTGTCTCCTCATCTGAAGAAGAATCTGACAGCAGTTCTGATGATCCTGAAGACATTGGAAAGGAGCTTGCTATGCTTGTGAAGAAGTTCCAAAAATTCACCAAGAAGAAAGGCTTCAGAAAGTCCTCATGATCAAGCTCAAGGAATGATGAAGCTTCTGCTCATGACTGCAAGAAGAGAACATGCCACAAGTGCAAGAAACCTGGCCACTACATCTCTGAGTGTCCGCAGTGGGACAATGAGAACAAGAAGAAAAAGAAGAGCAAGGATTATGATTCTGACGACAAGAAGAAGAAGAAATACTCAAAGTCTTCTTCCAAGTCCTCCTCAAAGTCTTCATCACACAAGAAGAGCTCATCTGGCAAGGCACGTGCATTTGTTGGCAAGGAAATGGACTCGGAGGAGGAGTCCGCTTCTGAGGAGGCGGAGGTGGAGTCTGAGGAAGAGTCCGATTCTAGTGTTGCGAGTCTGGATACAGCATACGTTGCCAAGTCCATCTTCAACACTGAAGACAATGACTCCGTAACCGACACCGATGAAAATGACAAGGACTACTCCGCTCCTACCTACTGCTTCATGGCACGCGGTGCCAAGGTAAACACACGCACTACTCACTATCAAACTTCCAGTGAAGATGACTCTGATTGTGGTTCCAAACCCAGCTACAAAACACTTGCTAAAATTGCAACTGAACAACAGAAAGCTATGGAACACATTCAAAAACTGTTAGACAAAAGTGATGACCTATTAGACGCTGAAATGACTCAATCTCAGTCCTTAATTGAAGACATAAAAAATCTTCACATTAAGTATGAGGAACTTGAAAGTCGTCATGAAACGCTCTCAACAACTCATGAAAAGCTTTCCTATGATTATCTTCAAAGAAAGCAAGATCTTGAGAAATTGAGAGCGGCTCATGAAGATCTTCAAAAGGAAAACGAGTCACTTCGCACCAAACAGATCAGTACCGCTCAGGAAGGATTTGAACCACCATGTCTTAAATGTATT
>NW_024112366.1:0-28204 GCF_003073215.2 Triticum urartu | reverse complement strand
GGTCTTCGCAACCTCTTCAACCGCTTCAAGAGAAATGACAATGAGAATGTCCAGCTCACGTTTGATCGACTCACTGACATCACGAATGAGCTTCAAGCCCTTGGCGCTACTGAGATCACCAAGCATGAAGTCGTCAAGACACTACTGAGATCACTTGACAGTTCGTTTGACACCCTAGCCCTGATGATTCAAGAACGTCCTGATTTCAAGACACTCGATCCGTCTGACATACTTGAGAGGCTCAACACACATGAGTTTCAGCTTTCTGAGAAAAGAGATATCTACGGTCCAAACTATGGGCGAACTCGTGCCTTGAAGGCAAAAGCTGTCTCCTCATCTGAAGAAGAATCTGACAGCAGTTCTGATGATCCTGAAGACATTGGAAGGGAACTTGCTATGCTTGTGAAGAAGTTCCAAAAATTCACCAAGAAGAAAGGCTTCAGAAAGTCTTCCCGATCAAGCTCAAGGAATGATGAAGCTTCTGCTCATGACTACAAGAAGAAAACATGTCACAAGTGCAAGAAACCTGGCCACTTCATCTCTGAGTGTCCACAGTGGGACAATGAGAACAAAAGAAGAAGAAGAGCAAGGAATATGACTCTGACGACAAGAAGAAGAAGAAATACTCAAAGTCTTCATCACACAAGAAGAGCTCATCTGGCAAGGCACGTGCGTTTGTTGGCAAGGAAATGGATTCAGAGGAGGAGTCGCTTCTGAGGAGGCGGAGGTGGAGTCTGAGGAGGAGTCCGATTCTGGCGTTGCAAGTCTGGCTACAGCATACGTTGCCAAGTCCATCTTCAACACTGAAGACAATGACTTCATCACCGACACCGATGCAAATGACAAGGACACTCCGCTCCTACCTACTGCTTCATGGCACGCGGTGCCAAGGTAAACACACGCACTACTCACTATCAAACATCTAGTGACGATGACTCTGATTGTGGTTCAAAACCCAGCTACAAAACACTTGCTAAAATTGCAACTGAACAACAAAAAGCCATGGAACATATTCAAAAACTGTTAGACAAAAGCGATGATCTGTTAGGCGCTGAAATGACTCGTTCTGAGTCCTTAATTGAAGACATAAAAAATCTTCACGTTAAGTATGAGGAACTTGAAAGTCGTCATGAAACGCTCTCAACAACTCATGAAAAGCTTTCCTATGATTATCTTCAAAGGAAGCAAGATCTTGAGAAATTGAGAGCGGCTCATGAAGATCTTCAAAAGGAAAATGAGTCACTTCGCTCCAAACAGATCAGTTCCGCTCAGGAAGGATTTGAACCACCATGTCTTAAGTGCATTGAGCGTGATAATGCTACTACTGTTGCTGAATGTTCTACTGCTGCTACTGTTGCAATATCTTCAACTGTTGATGTGGGAACTAACCCCTCTGCTGAGGATTCCACTGCTATTGCTGATGAGAATGCTAGGTTGAAGACATTGCTTGAAACAGGGATGTACAAAAGTCTTAAAGGGCATCAGACACTATGTGATGTCCTCAAAAAGCAGATCTTGAACCGAAACCCGAGGAAAGAGGGTGTTGGGTTCGTAAGGAAAATGAATGCTGATGGCTCTTACTGGAAACCTGAGCAGTACCCCAAAACCACATGGGTTGCTGCAAAGGAATCTTCAGCAGATCTATCCACTCTATCTGGCTTCACTTGTGCAAACCCCATTGTCATTGATGAATCCTTTGATGCAAACTATAAACTGTTTAAGAATCAGAATGGTGAAGTGTTTGCCAGGTACATTGGTACTAACTGCAGGAATGGACCGCCTATGAAGAAGATCTGGGTTCCGAAAAAGGTGTCTGGAGAATCTTCCTGTGAATGTCATCATGACACCACACGTGAAGAAGACAAACCTCAGACCACAGGCTTCATACGGTCCAAAGGCTTCATACAGACAGAGGACTCACCTGAGTCGCACTAACGCAAATGTTTTGCAGGGAAACCATACTCAGGCCTATGAATATGAGCGCGGTTCATCAAACCGCCATGTTCATAAGACCAAGAACTATTCTGCTTATTCTTATGAGTACTATTGTCCGCCTCAGAGTGGAGTGGCCTGTCGTAAGTGCCCAGCTTGTAGACAGGGAGGAGGGGTGGTGGGAAAGCGAGGTTGGTGTGGGTGGCTAAGAAAGCTTAACTCTCTTTTGCAGGGAAAGGTCTCCAGCAGAAAACCAAAATCGTCTGACGCTATTGCTGGGGACCTTGAACATCTTGTAGGGCGCAAGATCAAATGCCCGAATGGTCTTACTATGTACTTCGTTCCTGAATCGCTTGCTACTCTCCCTATTAGTCCTAATCTGGATCTAAGCTTTCATAACCCATTGGTTCGTCAAATGTTTTTGCTTCACAATTCTCTTCGTGAAGCCTATCCCCCTAACTGCACTGTAGGATACGACACCAGCGTCTTCAGAATGGATTATTGATAGTGGGTGTACCAATCACATGACTGGCAAAAGAAGCCTTCTTATGGACTCAACCTTATGTCCATCCGACAAGAGTCACATCACATTTGCTGACATTGGTAAAAGTAAGGTATTGGGTCTAGGTAGAGTTGCAATCTCACAGGATCAACACATGGATAAAGTCATGTTTGTTGAATCCCTTGGCTTCAACTTAATGTCTGTCTCAATGCTTTGCGATTTGAACATGATCGTAATATTTGGAAAATATCGCTGCCTTGTTCTAATGGAATCTGACAAGTCTCTAGTGTTTGAAGGGTATCGGAAAGATGATTTGTACATGGTAGATTTCTCAGCAGGACCACAACTTGCCATATGTCTTCTAGCAAAAGCTTCAGAATGCTGGCTCTGGCACCGGAGGCTAGGACATGCTGGCATGAGGAACCTCCACACCCTTGCAAAGAAGAAGCATGTCATAGGCATCGAGGGCGTCAAGTTCAAGAAAGATCACTTATGCGGTGCCTGTGAAGCAGGAAAGATGACGAGGGCCAAACATCCCTCGAAGACAATCATGAGAACTACTCGACCCTTCGAACTGCTCCACATGGATATTTTCGGTCCCACTCATTACTCAAATCTTACTACTATTGCTTGTCTCTATGGCTTTGTCATTGTTGATGATTATTCTAGATATACTTGGGTGCACATAATCCTCTACAAGACTGAAGTGCAGGATGTCTTCAGACGCTTCGCCAATCGAGCAATGAACAACTATGGCACCAAGATAAAGCACATCAGAAGTGACAATGGCACTGAATTCAAGAACACTGGCCTTCGTACATATCTTGATACCTTGGGCATCACACATGAATTCTCAGCCCCGTACACGCCACAGCAGAATGGCGTCGTCGAACGCAAGAACAGAACACTCATTGAGATGGCCCGAACGATGCTTGATGAATACAAGACTCCAAGAAAATTTTGGCCTGAAGCCATTGATACTGCATGCCATACAATCAATCGTGCTTATCTTCACAAGCTTCTGAACAAGACATCTTATGAGCTCCTTACTAGCAAGAAGCCAAATGTCAGTTACTTCAGAGTATTTGGCGCCAAGTGCTGGATCAAGGATCCACATCACACTTCAAAATTTGCACCAAAGGCACATGAGGGTTTTATGCTTGGATATGGAAAGGATTCGCACTCCTACAGAGTCTTCAATCTCTTTCATTACAAAGTGGTTGAAACAGTTGATGTGCGGTTTGATGAGACTAATGGTTCACACAGAGAGCACCTCCCAAATGTGCTAGATGAAGCTCCATCCAGCGAATCAATCAAGCTTATGGGAACCGCAGAAATCATACCCTCTGAAGCTCAACCTGAGGAGGAACTTATCATCTCCGCACCTGATCAACCTGAAGACAATGTTCAGTCTGAAGACAATCCCACTAACAATGACAATGATCAGCAAGAGCAAAACCTTCGCCCGGTACATCCTCGTGTTGTCAATGAAGTGCAGATTGAGAGAATAATTGACAGCATCAATGCACCCGGTCCGCTCACTCGATCAAGGGCAACTCAGCTAGCAAATTTCTGTGGGCACTTCGCATTCGTCTCAATTACAGAACCCAAGAAAGTTGAAGAAGCCTTCATGGAACCTGAATGGATTGAAGCTATGCAAGAAGAGCTTCAACAGTTTGAGCTGAATAATGTATGGGAACTGGTTAAGCGTCTTGATCCTCGGAAGCACAACATAATAGGCACCAAATGGATATACCGCAACAAGCAAGATGAGCATGGTCAAGTTGTCAGAAACAAAGCTTGTCTCATTGCTCAAGGATATACTCAAGTGGAAGGCATTGACTTCGATGAAACATTTGCTCCTGTGGCTAGACTTGAAGCCATACGCATACTGCTGGCCTATGCAAATCATCACAACATACTTCTATATCAAATGGATGTGAAGAGCGCCTTTCTCAATGGCAAGATTGAAGAAGAAGTGTATGTTGCACAACCGCCTGGCTTTGAAGATCCAAAACATCCTGACATGGTATACAAGCTCAACAAGGCACTGTATGGCCTCAAACAAGCCCCTCGGGCCTGGTATGACACACTCAAATACTTCCTGAAGAGCAAAGGCTTCATACCTGGTTCCCTAGACCCCACTCTCTTCGCGAAGACATATGATGGTGAACTGTTTGTGTGCCAAATATATGTGGATGACATTATCTTCGGCTGCACCAATCAGAAGTACAATGAAGAGTTTGGATATATGATGCAAGAGCAATATCAGATGTCCATGATGGGAGAGCTGAAGTTCTTCCTCCATCTTCAAATACGACATCAATGCAACGGCATCTTCATATCTCAAGAGAAGTATCTCAAAGATTGCCTGAAGAAGTTCGGTATGCAAGACTGCAAAGGCTTCACGACGCCAATGCCAGCGAAGCATCATCTAGGTCCTGACGACAATGGTAAAGAGTTCGACCAAAAGGTATAACGCTCCATGATTGGTTATTTGCTTTATCTATGTGCGTCTAGGCCAGATATTATGCTTAGTGTTTGCACGTGTGCTCGATTTCAAGCGGCACCAAAGGAGTCGCATCACTTAGCTGTGAAGCGAACTCTTCGATATTTGGCTCACACCCCAACTCTAGGATTATGGTATCCAAAGGGCTCAGAGTTTGATCTGGTTGGATTCTCGGATGCTGATTATGCTGGTGACAAAGTGGATCGCAAGTCTACATCAGGCACATGTCATTTTCTGGGATGATCACTTGTATGTTGGTCTTCAAAGAAGCAGAACTGTGTATCTCTCTCCACTGCTGAATCTGAATACATTGCTGCTGGATCTTGCTGCGCTCAGCTTCTGTGGATGAAGCAAACACTCAAGGACTATGGCATTCATATGAAGCAAGTGCCACTCTACTACGACAACGAAAGCGCCATCAAGATTGCCAACAACCCAGTTCAGCACTCGAAGACAAAGCACATTGAAATTCGTCATCACTTTCTTAGAGATCATGTTGTGAAGGAAGATATTGATATCATACACGTCAACACTGAAGAGCAATTGGCAGATATCTTCACCAAGCCCTTGGATGAGAATAGATTTTGCAAGTTACGGTGTGAGCTAAATATCTTGGAATCCTCAAATGTCCTGTGATCAGGCACACATCGTAACACTTATGCGTATTGATGACTTAGATGTGCAACACTCGAAGTAAAGTATATCTTCAATCAATGAAGACATACATTCTAAGTGTGAATACATTAATATGGAATTTGACTTCGGAGCGCCATGATAATTGTGCACCGTGTCTGGGTCTAATACTTCCTATACGGTGGGTAACGCCACCACCAAAATGTTTTGTTTGAAGTGTTTCACTCATGGCGTTACATTTGCTATGTCTTCACATTTGGTTTGGCTTCAATTTCAACATGTCTTCATGATTATCTTCACTATGTTGATTATATATATATACTAGTGTCCTGTCGTCTACAGCATTCACTTATAGCTATGTCTTCTTGTTGAATCTTTTGAACTAAGTGAATGTGATCGGACCCTAACCTCTCTATGCTTTCTATCTCAAACTCTATCTCTCCAAATCATATGCATTCTATTGAAACTGTCTAATGTCTTCTCTGCATCCTTGTCAGCAGAAGATACAGAGACAACCATTAAGTCCGTTTTCAATGCTCATTCCTTCACCTGAAACCCAGAGAAGTGGGAACGACCACCCGACAATCCAGGCGTGCATGGGATGTGGAACAACCCCCGATATGCTGCATGATGGCCACGTGTTCCTCAGATGTGAATCACCAGGGGCACCTATGTAATAACGCAGTGCCACCCCTGTACCTATAAATACACACCTCACCACAGTCATTATCTCTTCTTCCACTCTCCCACGAACCCTAGCGCCACCGCTAGCCCTCAACGACGCCAGCGACGAAGCGCTTCGCTGCCGCAACCTCTCCGACGCCGTCTTCATGCCGACCGCGGACATCGTCTTCTCCGCTGTCGCCGTAGGTGTCCTCCGTCGCCAAGTTAGGGCACGGACAATCGAACTGCTCGGCCTCCTCTTCCACTCCGTCTAGCAGTTCTTCGTGTGGTAAATAAAACTTCCTTTTTACGGCCCCTTTGATCCTATAGCTTTATCACTTTCTACCACAAGCAGTTTCTATTCACACAAGTTGGATCTCTTTCATACTGCATCTCATAACATGCCTAGTATATTCACTTATGCTTCACAAAGTAGTTAGATTCCTCACTTGTACTGATCCGTGGATTCGTACAAATCTGGAACCAACTCCTTATCTATGAGTGAATGTCTTCGCACGATGAGGTCAATGTCTTCTAAACTGATTTATCTTCAAAATCTTCTGAGAATGCATATGACCTCTTCCCCTTCCCTCGCACCTTAATGCTGTCACAGGTACATGTCCGTGGGAGAATCCCTTGGTTCTCATAGTCTGCATTCATTTGCAGAATTCTTACAGCATCACATAAATTCTCCCGAAGCCAGTTCCTGTTTGTCCAGCAAGTGAAAACCTTTGAAGCCTTTGAACGTATTGAAGCCTTTCAGTTTAAAGTTCATGGCTTTAGAGAAATCAGCAAGGAAGGGTGGCAGAAAGCGTCGAGGAGAAACATCAAGAGATCTGCCCGATGACCTCTCAGAGCTGTACAAGACAGATCCTGAAGAGGATTACAATCAGCGCAAGACACGAATCCAATGGATTCGACGCTATTGGGCAGAACAGTGGTTCAAGTACAGATTTGTGACCAAGGAATATGCTGAAAAGAATGCCATCAAGCGACCATGGGGAGACATCCTCTACAAAAATCTTCAACCCAGGACCAGAGATGAAGCCATTGAACAAGGCTTCTATCCCTGCATGGTCCGTGGACCACAGCCTGCGGATGCTGACCCATCGTCCTGCTATGGTGTCGTGACGACAATCTGTTTAAGCGCAACTTCCAGTTTGCCCAGAACTCAGCGAAGCAGAACAAGAAGTCTTTGGGATTAGATTTCAACCCTGGTCCCTCTGCTCCCCGTGCCGATGGAACTCGTGAAGCTGAACCCAATCTTCTTGGGCCCTTCTACACTTGGAAGGTCTCATCACTCACATCGTGGTTCAAGGGACAGCCGTGAATGAGCCTGCAGATGACGCTGAATCAGATGAAGCGCCTGCAGCGCCGAAGCCAAAGAAGCTGAAGCAGCCAAAAGCTTCAAAGCCGGCCTCTGCACCAAAAATCTCACGGGCGAAGCCACTGGCAACTGCACCTCCTGAAGACAGTGTGCAGTCTGAAGATTTGTCACGCATCTCCAAGCCCCAGAAGGTCAAGATGCCTCTGCCACACACCGGCCAAGAGCTGACAGCTGCTGCCATTCTGCGCAACGATGCCATTGATCTGTCAAGTGATGAAGATCTTGCAGATGACGCTCTTGAGCAACTCATCAAGAGCAAAGAAGAAGCAGAAATCTTCAATGATCTGCCTCTCTTTGACGTGACAATCATCCACAACTTCATTGATGAGTGGTTTGACACGCCAAACATCAGCTTCGAAGATCTGCAACTACCCATTGGCCTCAGTGTCGCCTTCCATGGCGCCATTGCTTCAGAGCTAGCTCTCGCTCAGCGCATCGTCGAACTGAAGCAAAAGATTGACTATGAAAAGGCTCAGTTCAAGAAGCATATGGCCAAGCTCAGCGTGCAAGAGGTGAAAAACTTCAAGATTATGCTGCACGAGCTCAAAGAAGCCTTTCTCAAGAAACGCGCAGAAGCTCAGGGTTCTCGGGAGCGCATGAAGAGCCTGGCTGACAAGTGTGTGCAAGGCTACAATGAGGCTGAGAAGCGCAAGGCCCTTGGGCGTCCGGGCATTGATCCCAGGATGGCTGCTAAGCAGAAGAAGAAGCCCATTGTGGCCGAACCTCTCGCACCAAGGCAGGAAGCAGATCCCATTGTCTTCCCAACCAGCATGACTGGCTCGAAGCCAAAAGCCCGGTCAACCGCTTCAGAGCTGAAGAAGACGAGGACTGCTGAGGCTGAAGCCAGGAAGAGGAAACATCCTGAAGCCTCTCCTACTGCCCCCTCCAAGAAGAAGAGGAAGACCAAGAAAGAACGGGCTGCTCCCACAGAGCCTTTGATTGTTGAACCCATTTCCATGGTTCGTCCTGACGCTGAACGCAGAACGCAACTGACAATCCATGAGCCTGCTTTCACAGAGGCTCATGAAGCTGAAGACTTTCCAGCAGCTGATCCCATCGCTGCTGAAGACATTGGTCACCATGACCATGTAGAAGATGGTGCAGTCCTTCCTCAGCTCGAGCACAGCGAACTCATCAGCATTGGTCGTCCTCTGACGCCAATTGCTCAGGATGCTTCATGGGCTGATCGCCCACAAGAGGAAGAAGACTTTGAGGCCCAGCCAACTCCAACTACACAGGCGTCGCATGCGTTGCGCAGGCTTCGCAAAGGACCAAGGCCTCCAGTCTCTGCGTCTGAAGCTGAAGCTGCTGAAGACATTCCGGCTGCATCAGCCGATGAAGAAGAAGTCCCACAAGCTGCTACTCCCCTGTCCCACCAAGAAGCGGTTCTCGAGGAGAACGTGACTGTGACCGACCCTCCAGCTCGTCAAGTGGAGGTTGAAAATCTGAGGCTGCCACCACCAACACCATGAAGCCACTGATGTCATGCTGAAGCTAATGTGGAGCCTCACCAACAAAAGCACCAGAAGTCAGCGAAGCCACTGATCCCACTGCTTCTGTTCCTGCGCCTGCTGCCGGTCCTCAGTTCGACTATCATGTTGAGCACAGGCCTCAGGTACATCCCAAGATTGCCCAGGTTCCCAGGTCCTGCATCAGCACCTGGATCCTTCAATATCAATGGCTTCAGAGCAGACAACACATTCTTCAATAGCTCCAGGAACCCCTACTCAAGGGAAAGAATATCATCTGATCGGTTCTGGAGCTATCCGCAGCGAAGCTATTACTCCTGCATTCTTTACAATCAAGGTCGCATCTTCCCACACAAGCGTCTTGACATTGAAGCAATAGCTGGTCTGCCCTGTCTGGAAGAAGCTCTGGATTGCTTCAAAGAGGTTGGATTGCTGCCGTTCGTCACTGACCAAGAGCATTGGAATGAAGAGTTGCTGCTCCAATTCTATGCCACACTTCACATCCGCGGGTATAACAGAGATCCGAAGACTTGGGTCCTGGAGTGGATGACAGGAAATGTTCATCACGAAGCCAAATTTGACATCATTGAGCTCACTGGTCTACCCACTCCTGGCGATCTCTACGAATCTGGCTGTCAACTTCACAGTGAAGCTGTGGAGAGCATCTTTCAGAAGCCTGAACCTAACATGAGTCAGATGCTCAGTATGATGAAGCCATTGCCCCAAGATGCTGCATATCCCAAAGAGTTCTTTGTTGAAGACCTTGAGTATCTGCCAAGGACTATTTATCACATCATAAGGCGAACTCTCTGGCCCATCAAAGGGACACTCTCCACATGCCAAGCTGGAAGGTGCAATGAAGACTTTGGTCTTCTATATTCTTCATGGCAAATGCTTCAATGCACAGGACTTCTTCATTCGCCAACTTGCTGCATCAGGCTCTGATCTGTTTGGCTTGAAGTTCTACGCCCCATGGGTAATGCGGCTGATCAAACTTCACTCCGCTATCTCATATCAGCCATCTGCTCGCAATCATCGGATTTTTCTGCCTGATGTGGATATGTCTATTGAAGCCATCTATCCTGAGCCTGCCAAGGAACCTCTAAGTCTTCAGAATGCAGAGCATCAAAGTTTTTCTCAGAACATTGAAGGAGTTGAAGCAGTCACTCGTGTGTATCCTTTGGCTGGCACTACACGTGCACCGCATCCTGCTCTCACTGAAGCCACTGATACACCATCACGACCCAAGAAGCGCACTCGTGTTCTCAATGACCGAGAGCTTCTTGTGGCTCTTCATCAGAAACAGGATAGGCATCATGACTGGCTGAAGCGTCAAATGCAAAGCCTCTTGGTGGATGTTAATCGCATTCGCAATCTTGCCACCAAGAATGCCTTTGTTGCCATGAAACCTCTCGACGCACATGGAAAGGGCTGACGCTGATGTGTTCTGAAGATGATCTTCAAGAGGATGGCTTCTCTGAGCGCTTCAAGTTTGACTCCACACCTCCTCGAAGGGCAGTGCTGCGACGAACTCCATCTCTTGAAGACTCTGAGTTCTCTTCCTCTGCTGCAACTGTGAATGCCAGAGTGATCGAGGATGAAGACGATGCTACTTCACCACCTCCTTCAGCACGCTTCGACACTGCTCCAAGTTCTTCTGCACCGCCGAACAACCGACGACCCTGCTGCTTCACCTACTCTTCATGGGAACGAGTAGAGGCTCTATGTCTTCAAACCTTTTTGGTCCTTACTGACAAAAGGGGGAGAAGCATATGAGTTTGATAGTCTTCAAGCGGGTCCATATGGGCGGGTGCTTCATGTTTTGTTTCGTGTTTACAACTCTCGTTTTGATACATTTGGTTCTTTGAGTTGTAACACTTAAACTCAGTGGTCGTCTGCTGCTTATTTGCCATTTTGTGATGTGATGATAAATTCCGCACTTAGATCATTTTGCAGACGTCCATTTTCCATTATGCATGTCATTATCTTCACATACCTTCACATGCATAGTGGATTGTCATCATAAGTTGAAGAGGATCTCCACAAGCACAACCTACCATGTGCATTTGCATTCCAAAAGCAAATTACTTATATGCACATCTTCAGGGGGAGCCCTTGCAACTTATGAAGACAATTCCTTATCCTTTACAATTTCACATATTATATTCCCCGTTGAAAACTTCAACTAGTTTGTCATCAATCACCAAAAAGGGGGAGATTGTAAGTGCATCTAGTGCCACCCCTAGTTGGTTTTGGAGTATTGACGACAAACCTAGATTGAGGGACTAATGTGTTTGTGAGAATTGCAGGATAACACAGGTAGAAGTCCCTCATTGATTCGGTTTTCCTACCAGAGATGACCCCTAAAAATGTATGAAGACATTGATGTCAAAGGTGGTATATGAAGATATTCACATTGAAGACTATGACAAGAGAAGACATCGCATGAAGCCTATGGAGCTCGAAGACTTAGATCTTTCGTAGTTATTTTTCTTCTTTGTTGAGTCATAGGAACCACCGTACTGTTAAGTGGGGTCCAAGAGAACCAGTCAGAATGACTGAAGTGATGCTTAACCAAAACCTATGTCTTCGAGTGAAGACTATGAGAGTGAATCTTGTCCAGAGTCGGACAAGTCAGCTTTGCTTGTAGCCCAAGTAAAGTTGTCGTGTGAGTTTGAAATCTGACCGTTGGAACACGTGTCAGTTCCTTAGTGACCCAGGGTCATTTCGGACAAATCAGGTCGGGTTGCCTAGTGTCTATAAATAGCCCACCCCCTACAACCATAAACGGTTGGCTGCTCAGAGTTAGTGTACGGCTTTTGTCGTTTGAGAGCAACCCACCTCGAAGCCTTTGAGAGATAATTCCTTGCGAGGATAAAGCCCTAACCACCCAGAGCCAAAGAGAATTAGGCATCACTTAAGTCTTCTTGTCTGTGTGATCTGAAGACTTATTACACTTGAGGACTGTGAATCCTCCAGCCGGTTAGGCGTCGCGTTCTGAGCATCCAAGAGACATTGTGGATCGCCGGTGAACGAAGTCTGTGAAGGTTTGGGAGTCTACCTTGAAGACTTACCAGAGTAATTGGGCGAGGTCTGTGTGACCTTAGCTCCAGGGGAATACGGTGAGGACTGGGTGTCCTGAGCTACGTGTTCAGGACTGGGTGTCCGGGACTGTGTGTCCTCAGGTTTAAATACCTAGCCGCCCTAACCAGACGTACAGTTGTCACAGCAACTGGAACTGGTCCAACAAATCATTGTCTTCAAGAGTCACTGGTTTCATCCTTCCCTTCCCTCTACTTACTGTTACTCCTTGTGAAGTCATTGTATGATTGCACTATCTTTTGTCTTCACTGAGTGACTGCGTGTTCTGTTTGGCTTCATAATATCTTCCTACCTGATCCTTACTACATTGCTGCTATTAGTCATTGTGCTCTCACTCCATTGAATACATGACTATGGTTTGCCTAGTGTAGTCTACCTTCCGCTGCATGGTAATAGGTTTATTTCTATCGTTTGTCTTCGAAACTTCCACGTTTTGAAGACTTTCATAAAAATCGCCTATTCACCCCCCTCTACTCGATATAACGCACTTTCAACTTGTCATGTCTGATTAATGGCGCGTGGGGCCGGTGGGAGGGGTCGGCCGACTTCCGGTGGCCGACTCCCATCCGGGCCGACTGGTGGTGCTTTCGCCGTCTTTCGTACACCCGCCGACTGGTGGGACCCATCATCCCTGGGTCGTACCAGCAGGCCGTTGTGGGCACAGGGCTCCGCCCCCTGGGGCTGATGTCAGGGCCGGCATGGCAACAGTGTCGCGCCGCGGGGAGATCTCCGCGGGTACGGCGTACTGTAGCCACGCCTGCCCTTGGAGAAGGGGTGGGAGTGGACCTTACTATGGCCACTCCCCGTCCCATCCCTCTTTATGAGGGCATGGGGGTTGTTGGCGTCGCGGGCCGACTCCCCAAGGCCGGCTTCTCTGGAAGTCGCCAGTCAGGAGTCGGCTCATCCTGAAGTCGTCCCTAGGACTCGGCCGCAAGTGGGCAGCCGGCCGCCTTGCCGCCGACTTTCAGAAGGCGGCTCTTCGTCCTGGGATCTCGAGGGGCGCAGTCTGCCTCAATGTCTTGAGAGGTTCCGGGCCTGGGTTAGCCTACCCGTGGCCCATTACTCTGACAAGGTGGCTCTCCAGTGCCCTCTGGGCAGTGATTCCTCTTTGACTCCCACATCGTCGTCCACACCGTCGATGTCTTCGGAGTTGAAGTCGAGCATGTCGGTTAAGTCATCGACAGTGGCTACTAAGTGGGTGGTGGGTGGGCGGCGAATTTCTTCGTCATCCGCATCCCAATCCTGCCGAACATAGTTCGGCCAGGACTCTCCGGACAAGGAGAGAGACCTTAATGAGTTCAGTATGTCGCCGAAAGACGAGTGCTGAAATATATCCGTGGAGGTGAACTCCATGATCGGCGCCCAGTTGGATTCGACAGGCACGGGCGCAGGCGGTTCGGAGTCCATGGCCGGAGAAGGATCCGGCAGTTTGGCAACACAACTCTCGTGAAGGGTAAGGTCGATATTCGGCTCGATCCGCCTGGGTACGGCCTCCGTGACGGGGTCCATCCACCCGTCCATGGATGGCGCAACTGGCTCCGAATTGAGGCTCGGAGCGGCTGCCGGTGCGATCTCCTGAATACGGTCCGATGATAGAGCTAAATCGTACTCATCGTGACCGCACGGCGCACAAGGCAGGGGATCGAATCCATCGAGATCAAGTCTCCGCGGATATCCATGGTAGTTTACAGCTTCCAAACCTGAACTGGTGGCCAGGGGCGCAACTTTCGATCTGCTCCAGATGGCCAAGCGAGTTGGCCCGTAGTGCGAAGCCGCCGAACACAAAGATCTGTCTGGGGAGAAAAGTCTCACCCTGGACTGCATCACTATCGATGATCGTAGGAGCCATCAAGCCTAACGGAGACGGCAAAGAGGAACTCTCAATGAAAGCACCAATGTCGGTGTCAAAACCGGCGGATCTCGGGTAGGGGGTCCCGAACTGTGCGTCTAAGGCGGATGGTAACAGGAGGCAGGGGACATGGATGTTTTACCCAGGTTCGGGCCCTCTTGATGGAGGTAAAACCCTACGTCCTGCTTGATTTATTCTTGATGATATGAGTATTACAAGAGTTGATCTACCACGAGATCGGAGAGGCTAAACCCTAGAAGCTAGCCTATGGTATGATTGTCTGTTGTCCTACGGACTAAAACCCTCCGGTTTATATAGACACCGGAGGGGGCTAGGGTTACACAAGGTCGGTTACAAAGGAGGAGATATCCATATCCGTACTACCTAGCTTGCCTTCCACGCCAAGTAGAGTCCCATCCGGACACGAGACGAAGTCTTCAATCTTGTATCTTCATAGTCCAACAGTCCGGCCAAAGGACATAGTCCGGCTGTCCGGAGACCCCCTAATCCAGGACTCCCAAAGTAGCATTCCACATAAAAAATTATCTTTTTTATCATTTACCTACTCGAGGACGAGCAGGAATTAAGCTTGGGGATGCTGATATGTCTCCATCGTATCTATAATTTTTGATTGTTTCATGCCAATATTATACAACTTTTACATACTTTTGGCAACTTTTTTATATGATTTATTGGGACTAACCTATTGATCCAGTGCCCAGTGTCGTTCCTATTTTCTGCATGTTTTCTATCGCAGAGTATCCATATCAAACGAAGTCCAAAATGCAATAAAATTTTACGGAGAATTTATTTTCGAATATAGGTGATTTTTGGGAGTTGGAATCACCCGCAAACGGAGGCCCAACATAGCCCACAAGACACCAAGGGCGCACCAGAGGCCCCTGCACATGGTGGTGGGTTGTGCCCTCCTCGAACGTCGGTTGGAACTCTACTTTGGGTGCAAGGAAGCTTATATCCGGAAAAAAATTGTGTTAAAGTCTCAGCGCAAGCGGAGTTACTGATCTCCCGGAATATAAGAAACGGTTTTTGGCCAAGATCTGGGAAAACAGAGAGAGAGGAGATTTCCCAGATCTGGCCAAAAACCGTTTCTTATATTCCGGGAGATCAGTAACTCCGCTTGCGCTGAGACTTTAACACAATTTTTTTCCGGATATAAGCTTCCTTGCACCCAAAGTAGAGTTCCAACCGACGTTCGAGGAGGGCACAACCCACCACCATGTGCCAGGGGCCTCTGGTGCGCCCTGGTGTCTTGTGGGCTATGTGGGCCTCCGTTTGCGGTGATTCCAACTCCCAAAAATCACATATATTCGAAAATAATTCTCCGTAAAATTTTATTGCATTTGGACTTCGTTTGATATGGATACTCTGCGATAGAAAAAACATGCAGAAAACAGGAACCGACACTGGGCACTGGATCAATAGGTTAGTCCAATAAATCATATAAAAAGTTGCCAAAAGTATGTAAAAGTTGTAAATATTGGCATGAAACAATCAAAAATTATAGATACGATGGAGACATATCAGCATCCCCAAGCTTAATTCCTGCTCGTCCTCGAGTAGGTAAATGATAAAAAAGATAATTTTTTATGTGGAATGCTACTTTGGGAGGATTAGGGGGTCTCCGGACAGCCGGACTATATCCTTTGGCCGGACTGTTAGACTATGAAGATACAAGATTGAAGACTTCGTCTCATGTCCAGATGGGACTCTACTTGGTGTGGAAGGCAAGCTAGGCAATACGGATATGTATATCTCCTCCTTTGTAACCGACCTTGTGTAACCCTAGCCCTTTCCGGTGTCTATATAAACCGGAGGGTTTTAGTCCGTAGGACAACATACAATCATACCATAGGCTAGCTTCTAGGGTTTAGCCTCTCCGATCTCGTGGTAGATCAACTCTTGTAATACTCATATCATCAAGAATAAATCAAGCAGGACGTAGGGTTTTACCTCCATCAAGAGGGCCCGAACCTGGGTAAAACATCGTGTCCCCTGCCTCCTGTTACCATCCGCCTTAGACGCACAGTTCGGGACCCCCTACCCGAGATCCGCCGGTTTTGACACCGACATTGGTGCTTTCATTGAGAGTTCCTCTTTGCCGTCTCCGTTAGGCTTGATGGCTCCTACGATCATCGATAGTGATGCAGTCCAGGGTGAGACTTTTCTCCCCAGACAGATCTTTGTGTTCGGCGGCTTCGCACTACGGGCCAACTCGCTTGGCCATCTGGAGCAGATCGAAAGTTGCGCCCCTGGCCACCAGTTCAGGTTTGGAAGCGTAAACTACATGGCCGACATCCGCGGAGACTTGATCTTCGATGGATTCGATCCCCTGCCTTGTGCGCCGTGCGGTCACGATGAGTACGATTTAGCTCTATCATCGGACCGTATTCAGGAGATCGCACCGGCAGCCGCTCCGAGCCTCAATTCGGAGCCAGTTGCGCCATCCATGGACGGGTGGATGGACCCCGTCACGGAGGCCGTACCCTCAGCGGCGATCGAGCCGAATATCGACCTTACCCTTCACGAGAGCCGTGTTGCCAAACTGCCGGATCCTTCTCCGGCCATGGACTCCGAACCGCCTGCGCCCGTGCCTGTCGAATCCAACTGGGCGCCGATCATGGAGTTCACCTCCACGGATATATTTCAGCACTCGTCTTTCGGCGACATACTGAACTCATTAAGGTCTCTCTCCTTGTCCGGAGAGTCCTGGCCGAACTATGTTCGGCAGGATTGGGATGCGGATGACGAAGAAATTCGCCGCCCACCCACCACCCACTTAGTAGCCACTGTCGATGACTTAACCGACATGCTCGACTTCAACTCCGAAGACATCGACGGTGTGGACGACGATGTGGGAGTCAAAGAGGAATCACTGCCCAGAGGGCACTGGAGAGCCACCTTGTCAGAGTAATGGGCCACGGGTAGGCTAACCCAGGCCCGGAACCTCTCAAGACATTGAGGCAGACTGCGCCCCTCGAGATCCCAGGACGAAGAGCCGCCTTCTGAAAGTCGGCGGCAAGGCGGCCGGCTGCCCACTTGCGGCCGAGTCCTAGGGACGACTTCAGGATGAGCCGACTCCTGACTGGCGACTTCCAGAGAAGCCGGCCTTGGGGAGTCGGCCCGCGACGCCAACAACCCCCATGCCCTCATAAAGAGGGATGGGACGGGGAGTGGCCATAGTAAGGTCCACTCCCACCCCTTCTCCAAGGGCAGGCGTGGCTACAGTACGCCGTACCCGCGGAGATCTCCCCGCGGCGCGACACTGTTGCCATGCCGGCCCTGACATCAGCCCCAGGGGGCGGAGCCCTGTGCCCACAACGGCCTGCTGGTACGACCCAGGGATGATGGGTCCCACCAGTCGGCGGGTGTACGAAAGACGGCGAAAGCACCACCAGTCGGCCCGGATGGGAGTCGGCCACCGGAAGTCGGCCGACCCCTCCCACCGGCCCCACGCGCCATTAATCAGACATGACAAGTTGAAAGTGCGTTATATCGAGTAGAGGGGGGTGAATAGGCGATTTTTATGAAAGTCTTCAAAACGTGGAAGTTTCGAAGACAAACGATAGAAATAAACCTATTACCATGCAGCGGAAGGTAGACTACACTAGGCAAACCATAGTCATGTATTCAATGGAGTGAGAGCACAATGACTAATAGCAGCAATGTAGTAAGGATCAGGTAGGAAGATATTATGAAGCCAAACAGAACACGCAGTCACTCAGTGAAGACAAAAGATAGTGCAATCATACAATGACTTCACAAGGAGTAACAGTAAGTAGAGGGAAGGGAAGGATGAAACCAGTGACTCTTGAAGACAATGATTTGTTGGACCAGTTCCAGTTGCTGTGACAACTGTACGTCTGGTTAGGGCGGCTAGGTATTTAAACCTGAGGACACACAGTCCCGGACACCCAGTCCTGAACACGTAGCTCAGGACACCCAGTCCTCACCGTATTCCCCTGGAGCTAAGGTCACACAGACCTCGCCCAATTACTCTGGTAAGTCTTCAAGGTAGACTCCCAAACCTTCACAGACTTCGTTCACCGGCGATCCACAATGTCTCTTGGATGCTCAGAACGCGACGCCTAACCGGCTGGAGGATTCACAGTCCTCAAGTGTAATAAGTCTTCAGATCACACAGACAAGAAGACTTAAGTGATGCCTAATTCTCTTTGGCTCTGGGTGGTTAGGGCTTTATCCTCGCAAGGAATTATCTCTCAAAGGCTTCGAGGTGGGTTGCTCTCAAACGACAAAAGCCGTACACTAACTCTGAGCAGCCAACCGTTTATGGTTGTAGGGGGTGGGCTATTTATAGACACTAGGCAACCCGACCTGATTTGTCCGAAATGACCCTGGGTCACTAAGGAACTGACACGTGTTCCAACGGTCAGATTTCAAACTCACACGACAACTTTACTTGGGCTACAAGCAAAGCTGACTTGTCCGACTCTGGACAAGATTCACTCTCATAGTCTTCACTCGAAGACATAGGTTTTGGTTAAGCATCACTTCAGTCATTCTGACTGGTTCTCTTGGACCCCACTTAACAGTACGGTGGTTCCTATGACTCAACAAAGAAGAAAAATAACTACGAAAGATCTAAGTCTTCGAGCTCCATAGGCTTCATGCGATGTCTTCTCTTGTCATAGTCTTCAATGTGAATATCTTCATATACCACCTTTGACATCAATGTCTTCATACATTTTTAGGGGTCATCTCTGGTAGGAAAACCGAATCAATGAGGGACTTCTACCTGTGTTATCCTGCAATTCTCACAAACACATTAGTCCCTCAATCTAGGTTTGTCGTCAATACTCCAAAACCAACTAGGGGTGGCACTAGATGCACTTACAATCTCCCCCTTTTTGGTGATTGATGACAAACTAGTTGAAGTTTTCAACGGGGAATATAATATGTGAAATTGTAAAGGATAAGGAATTGTCTTCATAAGTTGCAAGGGCTCCCCCTGAAGATGTGCATATAAGTAATTTGCTTTTGGAATGCAAATGCACATGGTAGGTTGTGCTTGTGGAGATCCTCTTCAACTTATGATGACAATCCACTATGCATGTGAAGGTATGTGAAGATAATGACATGCATAATGGAAAATGGACGTCTGCAAAATGATCTAAGTGCGGAATTTATCATCACATCACAAAATGGCAAATAAGCAGCAGACGACCACTGAGTTTAAGTGTTACAACTCAAAGAACCAAATGTATCAAAACGAGAGTTGTAAACACGAAACAAAACATGAAGCACCCGCCCATATGGACCCGCTTGAAGACTATCAAACTCATATGCTTCTCCCCCTTTTGTCAGTAAGGACCAAAAAGGTTTGAAGACATAGAGCCTCTACTCGTTCCCATGAAGAGTAGGTGAAGCAGCAGGGTCGTCGGTGGTGTTCGGCGGTTCAGAAGAACTTGGAGCAGTGTCGAAGCGTGCTGAAGGAGGTGGTGGTGAAGTAGCATCGTCTTCATCCTCGATCACTCTGGCATTCACAGTTGCAGCAGAGGAAGAGAACTCAGAGTCTTCCAGAGATGGAGTTCGTCGCAGCACTACCCTTCGAGGAGGAGTGGAGTCAAACTTGAAGCGCTCAGAGAAACCATCCTCTTGAAGATCATCTTCAGAACACATTAGCGTCAGCCCTTTCCATGTGCATCGAGAGGTTTCATGGGCAACAAAGGCATTCTTGGTGGCAAGATTGCGAATGCGATTAACATCCACCAAGAGGCTTTGCATTTGACGCTTCAGCCATCATGATGCCTATCCTGTTTCTGATGAAGATCCACAAGAAGCTCTCGGTCATTGAGAACACGAGTGCGCTTCTTGGGTCGTTGGGAAATGGTGCTATCAGTGGCTTCAGTGAGCGCAGGATGCGGTGCACGTGTAGTGCCAGCCAAAGGATACACACGAGTGACTGCTTCAACTCCTTCAATGTTCTGAGAAAAACTTTGATGCTCTGCATTCTAAAGACTTAGAGGTTCCTTGGCAGGCTTAGGATAGATGGCTTCAATAGACATATCCACATCAGGCAGAAAAATCCGATGATTGCGAGCAGATGGCTGATATGAGATAGCGGAGTGAAGTTTGATCAGCCGCATTACCCATGGGGCGTAGAACTTCAAGCCAAACAGATCAGAGCCTGATGCAGCAAGTTGGCGAATGAAGAAGTCCTGTGCATTGAAGCATTTGCCATGAAGAATATAGAAGACCAAAGTCTTCATTGCATCTTCCAGCTTGGCATGTGGAGAGTGCCCTTTGATGGGCCAGAGAGTTCGCCTTATGATGTGATAAATAGTCCTTGGAAGATACTCTAGGTCTTCAACAAAGAACTCTTTGAGATATGCAGCATCTTGGGGCAATGGCTTCATCATACTGAGCATTTGACTCATGTTAGGTTCAGGCTTCTGAAAGATGCTCTCCACAGCTTCACTGTGAAGTTGACAGCCAGATTCGTAGAGATCGCCAGGAGTGGGTAGACCAGTGAGCTCAATGATGTCAAAGGCTTTGGCTTCGTGATGAACATTTCCTGTCATCCACTCCAGGACCCAAGTCTTCGGATCTCTGTTATACCCGCGGATGTGAAGTGTGGCATAGAATTGGAGCAATAACTCTTCATTCCAATGCTCTTGGTCAGTGACGAATGGCAGCAATCCAACCTCTTTGAAGCAATCCAGAGCTTCTTCCAGACAAGGCAGACCAGCTATTGCTTCAATGTCAAGACGCTTGTGTGGGAAGATGCGACCTTGATTGTAAAGAATGCAAGAGTAATAGCTTCGCTGCGGATAGCTCCATAACCGATCAGATGATATTCTTTCCCTTGAGTAGGGGTTCCTGGAGCTATTGAAGAAAGTGTTGTCTGCTTTGAAGCCATTGATATTGAAGGATCCAGGTGCTGATGCAGGACCTGGGAACCTGGGCAATCTTGGGATTGGCTTCTGTACCTGAGGCCTGTGCTCAACATGATAGTCGAACTGAGGACCGGCAACAGGCGCAGGAACAAAAGCAGTGGGATCAGTGGCTTCGCTGACTTCTGGTGCTTTTGTTGGTGAGGGCACCACATTAGCTTCAACCATGACAACATCAGTGGCTTCATTGGTGTTGGTGGTGGAAGCCTCAAGATTTTCAACCTCCACTTGACGAGCTGGAGGGTCAGTCACAGTCACGTTCTCCTCGAGAACCGCTTCTTGGTGGGACTGGGGAGTAGCAGCTTGTGGGGCTTCTTCTTCATCGGCTGATGCAGCCGGAATGTCTTTAGCAGCTTTAGCTTCAGACCCAGAGACTAGAGGCCTTGGTCTTTTGCGAATCCTGTGCAATGCTGGCGACGCCTATGTAGTTGGAGTTGGCTGGGCCTGAACGTCTTCTTCCTCTTGTGGGCGATCAGCCCATGAAGCATCCTGAGCAATTGGCGTCAAAGGACGACCAATGCTGATGAGTTCGCTGTGCTCGAGCTGAGGAAGGACTGCATCATCTTCAACATGGTCATGGTGACCAATGTCTTCAGCAGCTATGGGATCAGCTGCTGGAAAGTCTTCAGCTTTATGAGCCTCTGTGAAAGCAGGCTCATGGATAGTCAGTTGACGTTCTTGCGGTTCAGCGTCAGGACGAACCATGGAAATGGGTTCAACAATCAAAGGCTCTGTAGGAGCAGGCCGTTCTTTCCTGGTCTTCCTCTTCTTCTTGGAGGGGGCAGTAGGAGAGGCTTCAGGATGTTTCCTCTTCCTGGCTTCAGCCTCAGCAGTCCTCGTCTTCTTCAGCTCTGAAGCGGTTGACCGGGCTTTTGGCTTCGAGCCAGTCATGCTGGTTGGGAAGACAATGGGATCTGCTTCCTGCCTTGGTGCGAGAGGTTCGGCCACAATTGGCTTCTTCTTCTGCTTAGCAGCCATCCTGGGATCAATGCCCGGACACCCAATGGCCTTGCGCTTCTCAGCCTCATTGTAGCCTTGCACACACTTGTCAGCCAGGCTCTTCATGCGCTACCGAGAACCCTGAGCTTCTGCGCGTTTCTTGAGAAAGGCTTCTTTGAGCTCGTGCAGCATAATCTTGAAGTTTTTCACCTCTTGCACGCTGAGCTTGGCCATATGCTTCTTGAACTGAGCCTTTTCATAGTCAATCTTTTGCTTCAGTTCGACGATGCGCTGAGCGAGAGCTAGCTCTGAAGCAATGGCGCTATGAAAGGCGACACTGAGGCCAATGGGTAATTGCAGATCTTCGAAGCTGATGTTTAGCGTGTCAAACCACTCATCAATGAAGTTGTGGATGATTCTCACGTCAAAGAGAGGCAGATCATTGAAGATTTCTGCTTCTTCTTTGCTCTTGATGAGTTGCTCAAGAGCGTCATCTGCAAGATCTTCATCACTTGACAGATCAATGGCATCGTTGCACAGAATGGCAGCAGCTGTCAGCTCCTGGCCGGTGTGTGGCAGAGGCATCTTGACCTTCTGGGGCTTGGAGATGCGTGACAAATCTTCAGACTGCACACTGCCTTCAGGAGGTGCAGTTGCCAGTGGCTTCGCCCGTGAGATTTTTGGTGCAGAGGCCGGCTTTGAAGCTTTTGGCTGCTTCAGCTTCTTTGGCTTCGGCGCTGCAGGCGCTTCATCCGATTAAGCGTCATCTACAGGCTCATTCACGGCTGTCCCTTGAACCACGATGTGAGTGATGAGACCTTCCAAGTTGTAGAAGGGCCCAAGAAGATTGGGTTCAGCTTCACGAGTTCCATCGGCGCGGGGAGCAGAGGGACCAGGGTTGAAATCTAATCCCAAAGACTTCTTGTTCTGCTTCGCGGAGTTCTAGGCAAACTGGAAGTTGCACTTAAACAGATTGTCGTCACGACACCATAGCAGGGACGATGGGTCAGCATCCGTAGGCTGTGGTCCACGGACCATGCAGGGATAGAAGCCTTGTTCAATGGCTTCATCTCTGGTCCTGGGTTGAAGATTTTTGTAGAGGATGTCTCCCCATGGTCGCTTGATGGCATTCTTTTTAGCATATTCCTTGGTCACAAATCTGTACTTGAACCACTGTTCTGCCCAATAGCGTCGAATCCATTGGATTCGTGTCTTGCGCTGATTGTAATCCTCTTCAGGATATGTCTTGTACAGCTCTGAGAGGTCATCGGGCAGATCTCTTGATGTTTCTCCTCGACGCTTTCTGCCACCCTTCCTTGATGATTTCTCTAAAGCCATGAACTTTAAACTGAAAGGCTTTAATACGTTCAAAGGCTTCAAAGGTTTTCACTTGCTGGACAAACAGGAACTGGCTTCGGGAGAATTTATGTGATGCTGTAAGAATTCTGCAAATGAATGCAGACTATGAGAACCAAGGGATTCTCCCAGGGACATGTACCTGTGACAGCATTAAGGTGCGAGGGAAGGGGAAGAGGTCATATGCATTCTCAGAAGATTTTGAAGATAAATCAGTTTAGAAGACATTGACCTCATCGTGCGAACATATTCACTCATAGATAAGGAGTTGGTTCCAGATTTGTACGAATCCACGAATCAGTACAAGTGAGGAATCTAACTACTTTGTGAAGCATAAGTGAATATACTAGGCATGTTATGAGATGCAGTATGAAAGAGATCCAACTTGTGTGAATAGAAACTGCTTGTGGTAGAAAGTGATAAAGCTATAGGATCAAAGGGGCCGTAAAAAGGAAGTTTTATTTACCACACGAAGAACTGCTAGACGGAGTGGAAGAGGAGGCCGAGCAGTTCGATTGTCCGTGCCCTAACTTGGCGACGGAGGACACCTACGGCGACAGCGGAGAAGACGATGTCCGCGGTCGGCATGAAGACGGCGTCGGAGAGGTTGCGGCAGCGAAGCGCTTCGCCGGTGTCGTCGTCGAGGGCTAGCGGTGGCGCTAGGGTTCGTGCGAGAGTGGAAGAAGAGATAATGACTGCTGTGAGGTGTGTATTTATAGGTACAGGGGCGGCACTGCGTTATTACATAGGTGCCCCTAGCGATTCACATCTGAGGAACACGTGGCCATCATGCAGCATATCGGGGGTTGTTCCACATCCCACGCACGCCTGGATTGTCGGGTGGTCGTTCCCACTTCTCTGGGTTTCAGGTGAAGGAATGAGCATTGAAAACGGACTTAATGGTTGTCTCTGTATCTTCTGCTGACAAGGATGCAGAGAAGACATTAGACAGTTTCAATAGAATGCATATGATTTGGAGAGATAGAGTTTGAGATAGAAAGCATAGAGAGGTTAGGGTCCGATCACATTCACTTAGTTCAAAAGATTCAACAAGAAGACATAGCTATAAGTGAATGCTGTAGACGACAGGACACTAGTATATATATATAATCAACATAGTGAAGATAATCATGAAGACATGTTGAAATTGAAGCCAAACCAAATGTGAAGACATAGCAAATGTAACGCCATGAGTGAAACACTTCAAACAAAACATTTTGGTGGTGGCGTTACCCACCGTATAGGAAGTATTAGACCCAGACACGGTGCACAATTATCATGGCGCTCCGAAGTCAAATTCCATATTAATGTATTCACACTTAGAATGTATGTCTTCATTGATTGAAGATATACTTTACTTCGAGTGTTGCACATCTAAGTCATCAATACGCATAAGTGTTACGATGTGTGCCTGATCACAGGACATTTGAGGATTCCAAGATATTTAGCTCACACCGTAACTTGCAAAATCTATTCTCATCCAAGGGCTTGGTGAAGATATCTGCCAATTGCTCTTCAGTGTTGACGTGTATGATATCAATATCTTCCTTCACAACATGATCTCTAAGAAAGTGATGACGAATTTCAATGTGCTTTGTCTTCGAGTGCTGAACTGGGTTGTTGGCAATCTTGATGGCGCTTTCGTTGTCGTAGTAGAGTGGCACTTGCTTCATATGAATGCCATAGTCCTTGAGTGTTTGCTTCATCCACAGAAGCTGAGCGCAGCAAGATCCAGCAGCAATGTATTCAGATTCAGCAGTGGAGAGAGATACACAGTTCTGCTTCTTTGAAGACCAACATACAAGTGATCATCCCAGAAAATGACATGTGCCTGATGTAGACTTGCGATCCACTTTGTCACCAGCATAATCAGCATCCGAGAATCCAACCAGATCAAACTCTGAGCCCTTTGGATACCATAATCCTAGAGTTGGGGTGTGAGCCAAATATCGAAGAGTTCGCTTCACAGCTAAGTGATGCGACTCCTTTGGTGCCGCTTGAAATCGAGCACACGTGCAAACACTAAGCATAATATCTGGCCTAGACGCACATAGATAAAGCAAATAACCAATCATGGAGCGTTATACCTTTTGGTCGAACTCTTTACCATTGTCGTCAGGACCTAGATGATGCTTCGCTGGCATTGGCGTCGTGAAGCCTTTGCAGTCTTGCATACCGAACTTCTTCAGGCAATCTTTGAGATACTTCTCTTGAGATATGAAGATGCCGTTGCATTGATGTCGTATTTGAAGATGGAGGAAGAACTTCAGCTCTCCCATCATGGACATCTGATATTGCTCTTGCATCATATATCCAAACTCTTCATTGTACTTCTGATTGGTGCAGCCGAAGATAATGTCATCCACATATATTTGGCACACAAACAGTTCACCATCATATGTCTTCGCGAAGAGAGTGGGGTCTAGGGAACCAGGTATGAAGCCTTTGCTCTTCAGGAAGTATTTGAGTGTGTCATACCAGGCCCGAGGGGCTTGTTTGAGGCCATACAGTGCCTTGTTGAGCTTGTATACCATGTCAGGATGTTTTGGATCTTCAAAGCCAGGCGGTTGTGCAACATACACTTCTTCTTCAATCTTGCCATTGAGAAAGGCGCTCTTCACATCCATTTGATATAGAAGTATGTTGTGATGATTTGCATAGGCCAGCAGTATGCGTATGGCTTCAAGTCTAGCCACAGGAGCAAATGTTTCATCGAAGTCAATGCCTTCCACTTGAGTATATCCTTGAGCAATGAGACAAGCTTTGTTTCTGACAACTTGACCATGCTCATCTTGCTTGTTGCGGTATATCCATTTGGTGCCTATTATGTTGTGCTTCCGAGGATCAAGACGCTTAACCAGTTCCCATACATTATTCAGCTCAAACTGTTGAAGCTCTTCTTGCATAGCTTCAATCCATTCAGGTTCCATGAAGGCTTCTTCAACTTTCTTGGGTTCTGTAATTGAGACGAATGCGAAGTGCCCACAGAAATTTGCTAGCTGAGTTGCCCTTGATCGAGTGAGCGGACCGGGTGCATTGATGCTGTCAATTATTCTCTCAATCTGCACTTCATTGACAACACGAGGATGTACCGGGCGAAGGTTTTGCTCTTGCTGATCATTGTCATTGTTAGTGGGATTGTCTTCAGACTGAACATTGTCTTCAGGTTGATCAGGTGCGGAGATGATAAGTTCCTCCTCAGGTTGAGCTTCAGAGGGTATGATTTCTGCGGTTCCCATAAGCTTGATTGATTCGCTGGATGGAGCTTCATCTAGCACATTTGGGAGGTGCTCTCTGTGTGAACCATTAGTCTCATCAAACCGCACATCAACTGTTTCAACCACTTTGTAATGAAAGAGATTGAAGACTCTGTAGGAGTGCGAATCCTTTCCATATCCAAGCATAAAACCCTCATGTGCCTTTGGTGCAAATTTTGAAGTGTGATGTGGATCCTTGATCCAGCACTTGGCGCCAAATACTCTGAAGTAACTGACATTTGGCTTCTTGCTAGTAAGGAGCTCATAAGATGTCTTGTTCAGAAGCTTGTGAAGATAAGCACGATTGATTGTATGGCATGCAGTATCAATGGCTTCAGGCCAAAATTTTCTTGGAGTCTTGTATTCATCAAGCATCGTTCGGGCCATCTCAATGAGTGTTCTGTTCTTGCGTTCGACGACGCCATTCTGCTGTGGCGTGTACGGGGCTGAGAATTCATGTGTGATGCCCAAGGTATCAAGATATGTACGAAGGCCAGTGTTCTTGAATTCAGTGCCATTGTCACTTCTGATGTGCTTTATCTTGGTGCCATAGTTGTTCATTGCTCGATTGGCGAAGCGTCTGAAGACATCCTGCACTTCAGTCTTGTAGAGGATTATGTGCACCCAAGTATATCTAGAATAATCATCAACAATGACAAAGCCATAGAGACAAGCAATAGTAGTAAGATTTGAGTAATGAGTGGGACCGAAAATATCCATGTGGAGCAGTTCGAAGGGTCGAGTAGTTCTCATGATTGTCTTCGAGGGATGTTTGGCCCTCGTCATCTTTCCTGCTTCACAGGCACCGCATAAGTGATCTTTCTTGAACTTGACGCCCTCGATGCCTATGACATGCTTCTTCTTTGCAAGGGTGTGGAGGTTCCTCATGCCAGCATGTCCTAGCCTCCGGTGCCAGAGCCAGCATTCTGAAGCTTTTGCTAGAAGACATATGGCAAGTTGTGGTCCTGCTGAGAAATCTACCATGTACAAATCATCTTTCCGATACCCTTCAAACACTAGAGACTTGTCAGATTCCATTAGAACAAGGCAGCGATATTTTCCAAATATTACGATCATGTTCAAATCGCAAAGCATTGAGACAGACATTAAGTTGAAGCCAAGGGATTCAACAAACATGACTTTATCCATGTGTTGATCCTGTGAGATTGCAACTCTACCTAGACCCAATACCTTACTTTTACCAATGTCAGCAAATGTGATGTGACTCTTGTCGGATGGACATAAGGTTGAGTCCATAAGAAGGCTTCTTTTGCCAGTCATGTGATTGGTACACCCACTATCAATAATCCATTCTGAAGACGCTGGTGTCGTATCCTACAGTGCAGTTAGGGGGATAGGCTTCACGAAGAGAATTGTGAAGCAAAAACATTTGACGAACCAATGGGTTATGAAAGCTTAGATCCAGATTAGGACTAATAGGGAGAGTAGCAAGCGATTCAGGAACGAAGTACATAGTAAGACCATTCGGGCATTTGATCTTGCGCCCTACAAGATGTTCAAGGTCCCCAGCAATAGCGTCAGACGATTTTGGTTTTCTGCTGGAGACCTTTCCCTGCAAAAGAGAGTTAAGCTTTCTTAGCCACCCACATCTTCAAGGCTGGCTTAGAAGCAATAAGTCTAAGTGCAGCGTCTGAGAACTTTGGCTTTGGAGCC
>NW_024112365.1:0-9290 GCF_003073215.2 Triticum urartu | reverse complement strand
TACAGCATGGCTTCTTACAATAGCCAAATATATACATCGGTATCATCTCCAAACAGTGCGTGCATGCGCGGTATCCCTTGTTTGTCTGTCCTGAAAGGTTACTGAGAGCAGGCCAATCATTGATGGTCACGAACAGCAACGCCTTTAGGTCAAATTCTCCCATGTGCTCATCCCACGCACGTACACCTGTTCCATTCCACAGTTGTAAGAGTTCTTCAACTAATGGCCTTAGGTACACATCAATGTCGTTGCCGGGTTGCTTAGGGCCTTGGATGAGCACTGGCATCATAATGAACTTCCGCTTCATGCACAACCAAGGAGGAAGGTTATACAAACATAGAGTCACAGGCCAGGTGCTATGGTTGCTGCTCTGCTCCCCAAAAGGATTAATGCCATCTGCGCTTAGACCAAACCATACTGTCCTTGCGTCATCTGCAAACTCCTTCCCGTACTTTCTTTCGATTTTTCTCCACTGCGACCCGTCAGCAGGTACTCTCAACTTTCCGTCTTTCTTACGGTCTTCTCTGTGCCATCGCATCGCCTTGGCATGCTCTTTGTTTTGGAACAAACGTTTCAACCGTGGTATTATAGGAGCATACCACATCACCTTGGCAGGAATCTTCTTCCTGGGGCGCTCGCCCTCGACATCACCAGGGTCATCGCGGCTGATCTTATAGCGCAATGCACCGCATACCGGGCAAGCGTTCAAATCCTCGTACTCACCGCGGTAGAGGATGCAATCATTAGGGCATGCATGTATCTTCTGCACCTCTAACCCTAGAGGGCAGACAGCCTTCTTTGCTTCGTACGTACTCTCGGGCAATTCGTTGTCCTTTGGAAGCATATTTTTATCATTACCAGCAACTTTCCAAATCCCTTGTCAGATACACCATTCTCTGCCTTCCATTGCAGCAATTCCAGTGTGGTGCCCAGCTTTTTCTTGTCACCTACGCAATTCGGGTACAACAATTTTTTGTGATCCTCTAACATGCGCTGCAACTTCTTCTTCTCCAAATCACTCGCGCAGTTTCTCTTTGCATCGGCAATGGCCCGACCTAGGTCATCAACGGGCTCATCCGATGCCTCTTCTTCAGCTTCTTCCCGCATTACCGGCTCAGCTTCTTCCCTCATTGTTGTATCATCGTATTCAGGGAACCCATGGCCAGGATAGCTGTCGTCGTCCTCTTCTTCTTCATTGTCATCCATCATAACCCCTCTTTCTCCATGCTTGGTCCAAACATTATAGTGGGGCATGAAACCGGACTCAAACAGGTGGACGTGAATGGTTCTTGACGTAGAGTAATTGTGACCATTCTTACAGCCAGCACATGGACAAGGCATAAAATCATCTGCCCGCTTGTTTGCCTCAGCCGCAAGTAGAAAAGTACGCACGCCATTAATGAACTCGGGACAACATCGATCATCGTACATCCATTGCCGTCTCATCTTCAATACACAGCACCGAAAACACCAAATTAATATACAATACATAAAGTTCATACATAAGATCATACAACACTTAAATGCAACAAACAAATAACTCTCTAGCTAAAGAATTTAAATGCAACAACAAATGCGATCAAGATCGCAACTAAGGTAACAATTGATCCAACAGCATAATGATACCAAGCCTCACTATGAATGGCATATTTTCTAATCTTTCTAATCTTCAAGCGCATTTTCTCCATCTTAATCTTATGATCATCAACGACATCGGCAACATGCAAATCCAATTCCATCTTCTCCCCCTCAATTCTTTACATTTTTCCTTCAAATCCTCATTTTCTCTTTAACTTAAATTTAACCTCTCGACATAGGGTCGGTTGGAATTTCCGAGTTCAACTACCTCCTACATAAAATTCTATGTCACCTTGATGGGCATAATTTGTCCATAAACACGAAATACAATGAATAGTTTTAAAAGAGAAATTACCACATCCGAATCATAACCCGACGAGGGCCGACGGGGACGGATATCAAAACCATGGCACTAATGTATAACACACGTATGGGTAAGATAATTATACGAGTAACTATATATCCAAATGCAACAAACATCATTTTTTAATATAAAACTTCATGAACAAGAGGCTCACCAACAAGGTGGTGGCGACGGGATGGATTGCGAGCGATCGAGCGGTGGTTTACGACGGAGAATTTAGAAGGTACTAAGTAAACAACACCTAATATGGCAAACTAAGTGTTATTTTTTGACCAAATTGCATATAAATCAAAATACTATCACATATATATAATTCCTCCCAAAATTACTAAACTCAAAAATCAACACTATATAAAGCATTGCATCGAGCTAATCTAGCAATGAGAGATGAAAGGACAAAGTTGCTAACCTTTTTGATCATTTGAATGGATGGGGGCCTTCAAATCTTGACAAATTTTGGGCAAAATGTGTGATGAGCTTTGAGGAAGAGGGAAAGAACAGGAGAGGAGAGGGGAAAGGGAAGAACAGAGTGAGCTCGGGTGGACGAAGGGTCTATGTAGGACGACCCTTAGTTACCGGTTCATGATACGACCCGGTACTAAAGGTGCTGGAGGGGCCCCGGACTGACAACATCCTGCCACCACTCACTTTAGTACCAGTTCGTGGCACGAACCGGTGCTAAAGGTACACCACGAACCGGTACTAATAAGAGCGGCCGGCTAGCCGTTGGAACCAGCACTAATGGACACATTAGTGCCGGCTCAAATTCAAACCGGCACTAATGTGCTTCACATTTGACCCCTTTTTCTACTAGTCATAAAGAACTCATATACTTATTGCAAAAATCTAGAAGTTATCAAAGCAAAGTATTACGCGCATGCTCCTAGGGGGATAGATTGGTAGGAAAAGACCATCGCTCGTCCCCGACCGCCACTCATAAGGAAGACAATCAATAAATAAATCATGCTCCGACTTCATCACATAACGGTTCACCATACGTGCATGCTACGGGAATCACAAACTTTAACACAAGTATTCTTTAAATTCACAACTACTCAACTAGCATGACTTTAATATTATCACCTCCATATCTCAAAACAATTATCAAGCTTCAATCTTTTCTTAGTATTCAACACACTCAAAAGAAAGTTTCACAAATCTTGAATACCAAGCATATTATTATTAAGCAAATTACCATGCTATTAAGAGACTCTCAAAATAATTTAAGTGAAGCATGAGAGATCAATAGTTTCTTTAAAACAAATCCACCACCATGCTCTAAAAGATCTAAGTGAAGCACATAGAGCAAAATTATAATGCTCAAAAGATATAAGTGAAGCACATAGAGCAAAAACTACATAGCTCAAAAGATATAAGTGAAGCACATAGAGTATTCTATCAAATTCTAATTCATGTATGGCTCTCTCAAAAGGTGTGTACAGCAAGGATGATTGTGGCACACTAAAACACAAAGACACAAATAATACAAGACGCTCCAAGCAAAACACATATCATGTTGGTGAATAAAAATATAGCTCCAAGTAAATTACCGATGGAAGTAGATGAAAGAGGGGCATCCCCAAGCTTTGACTTTTTGGTGTCCTTGGATTATTTTGGGGTTAACATGGGAATCCCCAAGCTTAAGCTCTTGCCACTCCTTGTTCCATAATCCATCAAAAGAATTCACCCAAAACTTGAAAACTTCACAACACAAAACTTAAAGTAGAAAACTCGTGAGCTCTGTTAGCGAAAGAAAACAAAAGACTACTTCAAGGTACTGTAATGAACTCATTCTTTATTTATATTGGTGTTAAACCTACAGTATTCCAACTTGTATATGTATTATAAACTATTTTACTAACCATAGATTCATCAAAATAAGCAAACAACACACGAAAAGCAGAATCTGTCAAAAACAGAACAGTCTGTAGTAATCTGTTGCTAGCGCAAGATATGGAACCCCAAAAATTCTAAAATAAATTTATGGACGTGAGGAATTTATCTATTAATCATCTTAAAAAAGAATTAACTAAATATCACTCTTCAAATAAAAATGACAACAGTTCTCGTGAGCGCTAAAGTTTCTGTTTTTACAGCAAGTTCAACAAGACTTTCCCCAAGTCTTCCCAACGGTTCTACTTGGCACAAACACTAACTAAACACAAAAAGCACAACCAAAACAGAGGCTAGATAATTTATTTATTACTAAGCAGGAGCAAAAAGCAAGGAAAAATATTGGGTTGTCTCCCAACAAGCGCTTTTCTTTTAAAGCCTTTTAGCTAGGCATTGATAATTTTAACGATGCTCACATGAAAGACAAGAATTGAAGCACAAAGAGAGCATCATAAATCATGTGACAAACACATCTAAGTCTAACATACTTCCTATGAATAGGCATCTTATAGGCAAACAAATTATCATAGCAATCAAAAACTAGCATATGCAAGGAAGAGGAAAAGAACAATAGCAATCTCAACATAACGAGAGGTAATTTAGTAACATGAAAGTTTCTATAACCATATTTTCCTCTCTCATAATAATTACATGTAGGATCATAGGCAAATTCAAGAATATAGCTATCACATAACATATTCTCAATATGATCCACATGCATGCAAAGTTGACACTCTTCCAAAATAGTGGGATTAACATTAACTAAAGTCATGATTTCTCCAAGCCCACTTTTATCAAAAATTCCATAAGATTGAATGTTATCCAAATATGTGGGATCTAAAGTTGACACTCTTCCAAACCCACTTTCAATATTATTCAAAACACTATTATCAATCTTATATTCATCATGGGGCTTAAATAAAATTTCAAGGTCATAAGAAGAATCTCCCCAATCATGACTATTGGACATAACAAAACTAGCATCCCCGAGCTTAGGGTTTTGCATATTATTAGCATAATTTACATCAATAGAATTTATAATAAAATCATTGCAATCATGTTTTTTATTCAAAGATCTATCGTGAATCACTTCATCACAATTTTCAGATTTACGGATTTCAGGTAAAAGCTTATAAATATAATCTAGTGCATCCAAATCACTAGGAATTGGTTTATCATAATTGTATCTCTTAAAAAGATTAGCAAGCGGATGAGGATCCATAGATATCAGCTTCTCTATTTAGTAATAAATAAACGACTATTCCAACCATACGAGCAAACAAGAAACGGGCAAAAAAGGCAAATAGAGAAAGAGAGGGAGGATAGAGAGAGAGGGCGAATAAAACGGCAAGGGTGAAGTGGGGGAGAGGAAAACGAGAGGCAAATGGCAAATAATGTAATGCGAGAGATAGGGATTCTGATGGGTACTTGGTATGTTGACTTTTTTGCATAGACTCCCCGGCAACGATGTTAGAAATCCTTCTTGCTACGTCTTGAGCTTGCGTTGGTTTTCCCCGAAGAGGAAGGGATGATGGCAGCAGAGTAGCGTAAGTATTTCCCTTAATTTTTGAGAACCAAGGTATCAATCCAGTAGGAGCCCACGCTCAAGTCCCTCATACCTGCACAAAGCGATAGCTACTTGCAACCAACGCGATTAGGGGTTGTCAAGCCGTTCACGGTCACTTACGAGAGTGAGATCTGATAGATATAATATTTTTGGTATTTTTGGTATAAAGATGCAAAGTAAAAAGTAAAGGCAAAGTAAAAAGCAAATCAAGATTAAAGTGATGGAGATTGATATGATGAGAATAGATCTGGGGGCCATAGGTTTCACTAGTGGCTTCTCTCAAGAGCATAAGTATTCTACGGTGGGTGAACAAATTACTGTTGAGCAATTGACAGAATTGAGCATAGTTATGAGAATATCTAGGCATGATCATGTATATAGGCATCACATCCGTGACAAGTAGATCGAAATGATTCTGCATCTACTACTATCACTCCACTCATCGACCGCTATCCAGCATGCATCTGGAGTATTAAGTTAAAAACAGAGTAACGCCTTAAGCAAGATGACATGATGTAGAGAGATAAATTCATGCAATATGAAATAAACCCCATCTTGTTATCCTCGATGGCAATGATACAATACGTGCCTTGCTGCCCCTTCTGTCACTGGGTAAGGACACCGCAAGATCGAACCCAAAGCTAAGCACTTCTCCCATGGCAAGAACTACGAATCTAGTTGGCCAAACCAAACGGATAATTCGAAAAGACTTGCAAAGATAACCAATCATACATAAAAGAATTCAGAGAAGATTCGAATATTATTCATAGATAGACTTGATCATAAACCCACAATTCATCGGTCTCAACAAACACACCGCAAAAAGAAGATTACATCGAATAGATCTCCACAAGAGAGGGGGAGAACTTTGTATTGAGATTCAAAGAGAGAGAAGAAGCCATCTAGCTACTAACTATGGACCCGAAGGTCTGAGGTAAACTGCTCACACTTCATCGGAGAGGCTAGGATGATGTAGAAGCCCTCCGTGATGAAGGCCCTCTTCCGGCGGAGCTCCGGAACAGGCCCCAAGATGGGATGTCGTGGATACAGAAAGTTGCGGTGGTGGAATTAGGTTTTGGCTCCTGTTCTAATCGTTCGGGGGTACGTGTGTTAATACATAGGAGGAAGAGTACGTCGGTGAGCACCGAGGGGCCACGAGGCAGGGGGCGTGCCCCCACCCTCGTGACCTCCTCTTTGACTCCTTGGAGTAGGGTACAAATCTCCTGGATCACGTTCGGTGAGAAAATCATGTTCCCGAAGATTTTATTCCTTTTGGACTCTTTTTGATATTCTGTTTCTCCGAAACACTTAAATAGGCAAAAAGAGCGATTCTGGACTGGGCCTCCGGTTAATAGGTTGGTCCCAGAAATAATATAAAAGTGTAAAATAAAGCCCAATATAGTCCAAAACAGTAGATAATATAGCATGGAGCAAACAAAAATTATCCAACGTATCACGTCGTCGATGTAAGTGCATCTAGTGCCACCCCTAGTTGGTTTTGGAGTATTGACGACAAACCTAGTTGAGGGACTAATGTGTTTGTGAGAATTGCAGGATAACATAGGTAGAAGTCCCTCATTGATTCGGTTTTCCTACCAGAGATGACCCCTAAAAATGTATGAAGACATTGAAGTCAAAGGTGGTATGTGAAGACATTCACCTTGAAGACTATGACAAGAGAAGACATCGCATGAAGACTATGGAGCGTGAAGACTTAGATCTTTCGTAGTTCTTTTTCTTCTTTGTTGAGTCATAGGAACCAACGTACTGTTAAGTGGGGTCCAAGAAAACCAGTCAGAATGACTGAAGTGATGCTTAACCAAAATCCTATGTCTTCGAGTGAAGACTATGAGAGGGAATCTTGTTCAGAGTTGGACAAGTCAGCTT
This sequence comes from Triticum urartu, assembly GCF_003073215.2. Classification (NCBI taxonomy): domain Eukaryota; kingdom Viridiplantae; phylum Streptophyta; class Magnoliopsida; order Poales; family Poaceae; genus Triticum; species Triticum urartu. The sequence continues at coordinate 2,001 of NW_024112365.1, read as the reverse complement.
TGCTTGTAGCCCAAGTAAAATTGCCGTGTGTGTTTGAAATCTGGCCGTTGGAACACGTGTCAGTTCCTTAGTGACCCAGGGTCATTTCGGACAAATCAGGTCGGGTTGCCTAGTGGCTATAAATAGCCCACCCCCTACAACCATAAACGGTTGGCTGCTCAGAGTTAAAGTACGACTTTTGTCATTTGAGAGCAACCCACCTCGAAGCCTTTGAGAGAGAATTCCTTGAGAGGATAAAGCCCTAACCACCCAGAGCCAAAGAGTGTTAGGCATCACTTAAGTCTTCTTGTCTGTGTGATCTGAAGACTTATTACACTTGAGGACTGTGAATCCTCCAGCCGGTTAGGCGTCGCGTTCTGAGCATCCAAGAGTCATTGTGGATCGCCGGTGAACGAAGTCTGTGATGGTTTGGAAGTCTACCTTGAAGACTTACCAGAGTAATTGGGCGAGGACTGGGTGTCCTTAGCTCAAGGGGAATAAGGTGAAGACGAGGTCTTCAGAGTTGAATCTCAGCCTCCCTAACCAGACGTACAGTTGTCACAACAACTAGAACTGGTCCAACAAATCATTGTCTTCAACGAGTCACTGGTTTCATACTTCCCTTCCCCTTACTTACTGTTGGTTCTTGTGAAGTCATTGTACGATAGCATCATCATTTGACTTCACTAAGTGATTACATGTACTGATTGGCTTCTCAACATCTTCCTACCCGATCCTTACTGCCTAGCTGTTATTTGTCATTGTGCTTTCACTTCATTAAATACATGACTATGGTTAGCCTAGTGTAGTCTACCTTCCGCTGCATGATAACAGGTTTATTTCTATCGTTTGTCTTCGAAACTCACATGTTTCGAAGACTTCCATAAAAATCGCCTATTCACCCTCCTCTAGTCGATCACTAGCACTTTTAATTGGTATCAGAGCAAGGTACTCCCTTGTTCTGTGTGATTCGGTTTAACCACCTGGAGTTTTAGCTATGTCGACTGCAGGGATAATTAAAGTCTCCGCTGCGTGCCCCGTCTTCGATGGAATTGAATATCCCTACTGGAAGAATAAGATGCGCATGCATCTTGAAGCCATTGATGTCGACCTATGGTATGTCGTCAAGAACGGCGTTCCCAAGGCTGGAGAAGGTGTCACTGCCGCTGAAGTCAAGAAGTTCGTTCAACTGGACTCTACTGCCAAGAATATCATCTGTGGTCATCTGACCAAAGGACAGTATGGCCGCGTGAGTGCCTTGGAAACATCTAAGCTAGTCTGGGACTGGCTATCCAAGGTCAACGAAGGCGTCTCAACCCAGAGAGATCAGAGAATCAGTGTCCTTCGCAACCTCTTCAACTGCTTCAAGAGAAATGACAATGAGAATGTCTAGCTCACGTTTGATTGACTCACTGACATCACAAATGAACTTCAAGCCCTCGGCGCTACTGAGATCACCAAGCATGAAGTCGTCAAGACACTCCTGAGATCACTTGACAGTTCGTTTGACACCCTAGCCCTGATGATTCAAGAACGTCCTGATTTTAAGACACTCGATCCGTTTGACATACTTGAAAGGCTCAACACACACGAGTTTCAGCTTTCTAAGAAAAGAGACATCTACGGTCCCAACTATGGGCGAACTCGTGCCTTGAAGGCAAAGGCTGTCTCCTCATCTGAAGAAGAGTCCGACAGCAGTTCTGATGATCCTGAAGACATTGGAAGGGAGCTTTCTATGCTTGTGAAGAAGTTCCAAAAATTCACCAAGAAGAAAGGCTTCAGAAAGTCTTCACGATCAAGCTCAAGGAATGATGAAGCTTCTGCTCATGACTACAAGAAGAGAACATGTCACAAGTGCAAGAAACCTGGCCACTACATCTCTGAGTGTCCACAATGGGACAATGAGAACAACAAGAAGAAGAAGAGCAAGGAGTATGACTCTGACGACAAGAAGAAGAAGAAATACTCAAAATCTTATTCCAAGTCTTCCTCCAAGTCTTCATCACACAAGAAGAGCTCATC
>NW_024112364.1:0-25154 GCF_003073215.2 Triticum urartu | reverse complement strand
GTATTGAAACTATTGGACTTCTTGAACTCTCGCATGATGTAACAATCCTTCCAAAGATGTGAAGCTGGCCTCTCCTTCGATCCATGCTTTGGACAAGGTTGATTTAACAGACGCTCCAGATTGGGGCCTGACCCTCCGCCCCTCTGGGGCTGTTTGCCCTTACGACTGACCGTTATCCTGAGCATTGGTGTTAGCCACAAAGTCCAAACTATTGTTTGCTTTGCGCTTACCATTGTTCCATGACCTGCCGGGTTATGTTGTTGTCCCTTGGCGTTGACGTTCTTCTTCCCTTTCCCGGTTTGTCCTCCTCTGAGTCAGGGTCTTTGGTATTATCTGAATCGGCATATTTAACCAAAGCGGCCATAAGTGTTGACATGTCATTGCAGTGACGTTTGAGCCTTCCTAACTTCAGTTTTAACGGTAGAAACCGACAATTTGCCCTCCAACGTTAACACTAGCTGTATCCGCGTTGATATGATCCGACGGAATGCAGAATAGTTGAGACCCGCTTCACCCAATGGGTTGTAGACTCCCCATCTTCTTGAACACAAGCGGCCAGGTCCACAATCGACATAGGCTGCTTACAAGTATCTTTAAAATTCTGGATAAACCGGTGTTTTAACTCGGCCCATGATCCGACAGAGTTAGCTGGTAAGCTCTTTAACCAAGTACGAGATGTCCCCTCCAACATCATGGTGAAGTATTTAGCACACACCGCTTCGTCCACATCCAACATCTCCATTTGCCATCTCATAACTTTCAACCATGAATCTGGTTGCAAATCGGCGGTTGTAATTGGGCACCTTACGAGGGTCCTAAAATCCTTGGGTAGTCGTACATTACGTCAAAGCGGGGGTAAGACACGACACCCCTAAAGAATTGAAGACCACGCCTGGCTCCACTGAAGCGGTAGGGCGAACCGGAGTAGGTTGACGAGTGCATGCAAAGCTATAACTCGGCTTCTCGACGTGCCCGACCATGATCCACCACATCCTGCGCATTAGCACCCCACCTGCCGGGTTGTGCCCTCGCGGCGAGTTACGGTGACGTGCACTGCTTGATACAGCTGGTTCATCCTCAACGTGCCTGCTGTAGCTCAGACTCGGACGGGGGGGTGGAATGAATCCTCTCGCGACTATGCGAATAAGCCTGCTGCTAGTTTAAAGCTGTTTGAAGGAGCTCTCTGGCCCGTCGTGTCTCGATCGCAACTGGTGACTCGCTATCAGCTGGGAGGGCTACTAATCGTGAAGCGGCGGCCACAATGTTGTCTAACGGGTTGGAGTAATGCCCCGGGGGCGTTGGAACATACTGCGGTACAACGTTGTTCTGACGAGGCGGGTCCATCGTGCGCGGCCGAACTGGCGCTCCTGTTCCGGCGCCTCCGTCCGGTTTACCACTAGCAGATTACTACTTCTGGCTCCTGGCATGTTGAAAAGATTTCTTGTCTCGTAACCCGGCGGGAGGTGCGACCAGTATCTCCTCCTCATGACCTCATCTGAGGCATTCTAGTCCAACCTAAGCCTGTAGGCCTGAGCTTCCAACTCGGCCCGTTCCGTAGCCATCCTGGCGTTCTTTGCTGCTAGGTCCGCTTTAGCCTGAGTTATCTGATCTTTAACCTTTGCAATCTCCGCGTTGTGCTGATCTCGGGCTGCCGCATCCACCTCCGCGGCCATTAATGTTGCCAAAGCGCTAAACAAATCAGACAAAACCTAAGCGGGAGATGGCACAGAGCCCCCTGCTCCTGCTGGCGTTGCTGTTGCTGAATCGGAGAACATCTCCGCGGTGGTAGAAGATTTCTGCGCTGATTGGGTTCCGGCCATGAAAACAGCTACCCGGTTTGGCAGATCGAGGGTGAGGGAGTCCTGGATTGGGGGGTCTCCGGACAGCCGGACTATATCCTTTGGCCAGACTATTGGACTATGAAGATACAAGATTGAAGACTTCGTCCTGTGTCCGGATGGGACTCTCCTTGGAGTGGAAGGCAAGCTAGGCAATACAGATATGTAGATCTCCTCCCTTGTAACCGACTCTGTGTAACCCTAGCCCCCTCCGGTGTCTATATAAACCGGAGGGTTTAGTCCGTAGGACAACATACAATCATACCATAGGCTAGCTTCTAGGGTTTAGCCTCTACGATCTCGTGGTAGATCAACTCTTGTAACACTCATATCATCAAGAACAATCAAGCAGGACGTAGGGTATTACCTCCATCAAGAGGGCCCGAACCTGGGTAAACATTGTGTCCCTTGTCTCCTATTACCATCCGCCTTAGACGCACAGTTCGGGACCCCCTACCCGAGATCCGCTGGCTTTGACACCGACATCGGTGCTTTCATTGAGACTTCCACTGTGTCGTCACCATAAGGCTTGATGGCTCCTTCGATCATCGGTAGCGATGCGGTCCGGGGTGAGGTTTTCTTCCCCGGACAGATCTCTGTATTCGGCGGCTTCGCACTGAGGGCCAATTCACTTGGCCATCTGGAGTAGATCAAGAGCTATGCCCCTGTCCATCAGGTCAGATTCGGAAACTTAAACTACACTGCCGACATCCGTGGAAACTTGATCTTCGACGGATTCGAGCCCGTGTCAGGTGCGCCGCACAGTCACGACGAGCAGGATGTAACTCTGTCATCGGACAGTTTTCGGGAGGTTGCATCTACAACTACTCCGGCATTCAATCCGGAGAAAATTGCGTCATCCAAGGACGGAGGGATAGACCCCGCCATGGAGGCCACACTCTCAGTGGCAATGGAGCCGGATACTGACTTCACCCCTTACGAGAGCTGTGTCGCCAAACCACTGGATTCGTCTCCGGCCACGGACTCCGAGCCACCTGCATCCGTGCCCATCGAATCTGACTGGGCGCCGATCATGGAGTTCACCTCCGCGGATATCTTTTAGCACTCGCCTTTCGGTGATGTGCTAAATTCATTAAAGTCTCTCTCCTTGTCAGGAGAACCTTGGCCGAACTATGTCCGGCTAGAATGGGATACGGACGACGAAGAAATTCGCTGCCCACCCACCACCCGCTTAGTAGCCACTTTCGACGACTTAACTGACATGCTCAACTTCAACTCCGAAGACATCGACGGCATGGACGAAGATGTAGGAGACGAACAGGAACCAGCGCCCACAGGGCGCCGGATAGCCACTTCATCACATGACATATACATGGTGGACACACCCAAAGAAGGCAATGGCAAAGAGACAGTGGAGGAGGGCCCCCTCCAAGAAGCAACCCAAGCGCCAACGTCAGCGGCGCCGCTCTAAGTCCCTCCATAGCAAAAACAACGATAACAGCGCAAGAGAAAACAACACTCCAGTCGACTCCAGAGGAAACGACGACCACATTGCCCTGGCGGCAGAGCATTATGAAGCTGCAAGCGGCGAACATAGTACGGATCCGACGTCCGAACACGGCGACGCTGAGTATAAACCTCATCAAACCGCCGCTGGGGAGGAAAACAGTCCGGATGAAGATACACGTATCATCCCGGAAACGCACTTGGAGCAAGAGAACCTCCGCAGAAGGCTTATTGCCACAGCGAGGAGTCTGAAGAAGCATAAGAAAAGGCTTAAGGACGCACAAAATACACTCAACAGCAGGTGGAACAAAGTGCTCGACAACGAAGCAAAGTATGGTGGAAGTTGCCACACAAAGAGCTATCCAAAGCGCAAACTGTTACCTGAATTCGACGACGAGGCCTTAGAGCCCACACAGCCAAAAAATAAAACGGCCAACAGGCCGGATCCACGATCTTGTGACCGCGATAGAGCAGATAACAAATACGCACATAAGTCAACACACGATGTACGTGAGGACTTGCGCCAAAAATCTGGTACGACTAGATCCAGGAAGCATGCTCGGGCACAAAATCAAAACCAAATACCACAACCGTCCGAACGCCATGGTACATCCAAGTACAGGGGTGCCACACACCCCTTATGTCTCACCGATGAGGTGCTGGACCACGAATTCCTAGAAGGATTCAAACCAGTGAACATAGAGGCGTACGACGGGACCACAGACCCTGGGGTCTGGATTGAGGACTTTATCCTCCATATCCATATGGCTCGCGGAGATGATCTCCATGCCATTAAATACTTGCCCCTCAAGCTTAAAGGACCAGCTCGGCACTGGCTAAAAGGCCTCCCCAAAAACTCAATTGGAAGTTGGGAGGAGCTCGATGACGCTTTTCAGGCTAATTTTCAAGGGACCTATGTCCGACCTCTGGATGCAAACGATTTAAGTCATATAATTCAACAGTCCGGAGAGTCCGCATGAAAGCTTTGGAACAGGTTTCACACCAAGATGAACCAAATCATCGACTGTCCAGACGCCGAAGCCTTAGCAGCTTTCAAACACAGTGTCCGAGACGAATGGCTCGCCAGACACCTTGGCCAAGAAAAACTGAGAACAATGGCAGCTCTAACAAGTCTCATGACCCGCTTTTGCGCGGGTGGAGACAACTGGTTAGCCCGCAGTAGCACCAGCGACCTAAGCACATCCGAAGCCAGGGATGGCAATGGAAAACCACGATGCAATAAAAGCAAGCTTCAAAATAAAGAAGATAGCCCAGATGATACGGCGGTAAACACCGGGTTTATTCAAGGGCTCTCGACCAGGTCAGCGGAAAAAGCCTTTCAAAGGCAGCAGAGATGGACCGTCTGGCCTAAACAAGATTCTTGACAATCTATGTTAGATTCATGGCACCCTCGATAAACCTGCAAATCACACCCATAGAGAATGCTGGGTCTTCAAGCAGGCCGGTAAGCTAAACGCGAACACAAGGGGGGAGACACCAAGCGAAGACGAGGACGAACCTCGCCAGCAAAGCACTGGAGGACAGAAAAAATTCCCACCAGAGGTTAAAACAGTCAACATGATCCATGTGACGAAGAGGAGAAGCAAACATGCACTCCGAGACACACGCGCCATAGAGCCCGTCACCCCTAGGTTCAACCCCTGGTTGGCCTGCCCGATCACTTTTGATCGCGGGGATCACGCGACAAGCATCCGGCACGAAGGATTGGCTGCCTTGGTGTTAGACCCAATAATAAACGGATACCATCTCACACGAGTCCTCATGGACGGCGGCAGTGGTCTAAATCTGATATATCAGGACACAGTCCGCAAAATGGGGATAGACCCGACAAAATAAGCCACCGTACTACTACCTTCAAGGGAGTAATACCAGGCCTAGAGGCCCGCTGCACGGGCTCTCTATTACTAGAGGTTGTATTCGGTTCTTCCGACAACTTCCGAAGCGAAAGGTTAACTTTCTACATCGCTCCATTCCGAAGTGGCTATCAGGCACTACTCGGAAGAGCGGCTTTCGCTCGTTTTAATGCAATCCCGCATTACGCTTCTCTCAAGCTTAAGATGCCGCGTCCACGTGGCACCATCACAGTTAGCAGAAATACTGAGCGTGCTCTACGCGCAGAAGAATGTGTTATCAGGGCTAGTCCGGCTCAACTTGACTTATCTTGAATTTTAATGGTTTATTGATAATAACCAATTTTCTGGCATGACAACTTTCACCTAAGTTCTTCTATTTTACAGATGACAGTCGTGCTACACCCGTCCAGGACACGGCACAACGGAGATACAGGTGCAGACGTGTAGCAGGGACCCGCTCAAAGGTTTCTTTTTAGATTAAGACCCTGCGTCAACCTTTTTTACTGTCTCTTGTTGTTCACATCCTCCGGATACTCAATACAACCGAGAAGGATGCCGAATTATTGGCATGTGGCCACGTCAGGATATTGCAAGTACCTGGACACCCGGGGTTTATTATTAAGGGCTTTGTTAGGCCCGACATATGTTATAAAGACCGAATACCTTAGGGAGTGTTCGGCATCGCGAGTTTGGCCTTATATGCATCAGCTCTGAATCATGTCTTTGGTCAAATGTTGGGTTTGCCCGGCTCCCATGTTTTGGTACCTTACGTTCCGCTATATCGGCTAAGGTAGAACTGGGAGAACTATTGCGATTGTGCCCTGGTTCATCCGGATGAGCACCTCAGTAGAGAAAGCCAAAAACTAACTATCATGATATAGCGCGAGACTGGTCAGCCACTTGATGACTCAGCGGAATCTTCGGGATTCCTCCGCATTAACGAAGGGTCGTTTCCCAGTCATGTACGTACGCGCCCCGTATTCGGACGAGCGCAAAAGTACCAGGGGCTATATAGTAGCCCCACCGTCAAACTCCTATGGCTAAGTGAAAGTGTTAAAGCAATTAGTCTGATTGCCTCGTTCGCTGCACTACCACCTCCTTAATGGACCAAGACGTTGGATCAAGTGTGCATACGCGTTTTTTGCGAACACCTCCGCATTGTATGCATGGGGGCGGAAGCCGACGACTGCAAACTTTCAGGTTATATACATATATACATAAACGGCCGCACAGGAGGCATCATAATACTTTCAGGCAAAAGTATAAACACAGCCTTGACAACTTAATAAAACATTGTTCTTACAATGGGAGTACATGTCACTAGAACATAATATTCTTCGAGCACTGAGCCTCTATCGAACGAGCGCCTTCAAGAACTTCTTCAAAGTAGTGCTCGGCAGCCACTCGGCCCACGGCCGAACCCTGTGTTGCAACAGTGGTGGCCTCCATCTCTACCCAGTATGTCTTGACACGAGCAAAGGCCATCCGCACACCCTCTATGCACGCCGACCTCTTCATAGCGTCGATGTGCGGCACAACACCAAGGAATTGTTGCACTAAACTAAAGTAACTATTCGGCCTTGGCCCTCCCGGCCAAAGATGATCCACAACATACCTCATGGCGAGTCCGAACAACCTATGGAGCTCGTCCCACTCGGCCATTCGCTCATTCAACAGTAGCGGACACACTGGAGCATGGAATGTGACCAGAGCAGCTTTTCCACGTCGCGATCTTTTTGATCCTTGAAGTACTCGGCCGCATCAGCAGCACTTGCCGCCAAATCCACGTAGGCATCCACCGAACTTCATAGTTGATCAAGAGGAGCGTACTTCGGATCTCCGAACTTAGTCCGCAACAAGAAGGGCTTCCCAGCCACGATATCCGCAGCTTGATGCAAGTCCTCCTTCCTCTCTCTGATTTTAGAGTGGGCTTCCTTGGCTACTACCATGGCCTTTTCCAAGTCCGTCGCCCTCGCTCGGCTTTCTTTTTCAAGTAGCTGGTAACGGTCAGCGGCATCTTTCAACTCAATGGCCATCTTGGCTATCCTTTCCTTGCTCTGGCGATGCACGGCCTGTTCGGCCCTCAGCTCTTCGACCGCCTTTAGAGCGGCCGCATCGCTATTCCTTGCTTGTTCCTTGGCTCGGGCAAGCTCTGCCCGAAGGATCTCCACGGTGGCAGCTCCATCTGCAGTCACAACATATTAAAGATACTGGCATCATGCTCCTCTTACTATGCATTGATCACCGGAGAAATCACTTACCCGGTGCCTCGTCAAGCCGCTTGTTGACAAGCACGATGTCGTCATCTGCTACATCAAGTTGCCGCTTTAGCTCGGCAAACCCATCAGTCCGGCTAGCCATCGGAGCTTCAGCCACCTGCACATAAAGGCGGTCTGGTTATTACCTGGGACTATGATCCTCTGTTTGCCGCCGTTTTCGACGACAACCAGAGTCTCAGGGGCTACTATCTACATAGGGCACACCTAACGTGTGCGGTACTGTCAAAAACATACACTATGTCACGTACCTCAAAGCCTTTCAGCAGACTCATAAAAGCTTCATGCAATCCACTTTCAGCGGATGAAATCCTTTCAACTACCATACTCATTAGCGTACAATGCGCTTCTGAGATGGCCGCTTGCTCCAGAAGATCCTTCAGTGCGTCCGACCGCACACTATACGGTTCCGGACTCTTTCTGTTGCTCTCTTTAGGAGCCGAATACTGAGGACGCCGGGTGGCCAAGGGATTACCCCCTGGCCTTGGCGGATCAGGAGAAACCCTCCGCGACGACACTTCAGGGTTGCCCGCCTCATGAGGCGGGGTGGCAGGGGGAGGTGTTTCGCTCTCCATCATCTCCGAAAGAAGATTCCCGGAAGACGAACTCTGTCGAGAAGGGCTACGATCCGAACTACAAGATATAAGCTTCGGTTATTGTCTTCAAAAGTAAGGTAGGATATTTTCACTACTAAGTACTTTTTTATTACTAAAAGCTCGGTAGAGGGCTGATTCCCTTGCGGACACTGTGCGGCAAGGGTACCCCCCGGGGTAGGACCCTCTGGCGAAGATTTCTTCCCTCATTTGGAAACCTTTGTTTCCGGATCTTCAGAGGTGGTCCTCTTCCTTCCTCGGGGAGAGGGAATGTCAGATTCTTCTCCCTGGTTGTCCTCCTTCGCGGAGGCGCTCGTTCCCCCAATTGGGACAAGTAGTGAGTGAGGCTCGCTTCCGGCCGCTTTATTTCCCCCTTCATCTTCCTTTGAGGGCACCTGATAAGGCGCCGGCTCCAACATTCTGTCTAGTACTCGATTGGCCAAGCCCTCGGGAAGGGGGGCCGGACACCTAATCATCTTCGCCTTTGTTATCCAGTCCTAGTCAAAGAGCGACTTTTTAGGATGATGTTATGATGAATAAAAGAAACAATGTGTTTGGACATGGGATTACTTACTTGGGTATCCGGGCGATTACAGCTCAGACCCGCATCCTCGGTGGTGTCCGGACAATTTATTTGTGGTCCGAAGAACAACTTGTACATCTCCTCGAGCGTCATGCCGAGGAAGTGCTGAATGATTCGCGGTCCCTCCGAGTTGAACTCCCACAAACGAAGAGGTCTACGTTTGCCAGGCGGGAATCTCTCAATGAGATCTCGGATGTGACTCTGCAATATCGGCACATCCTTTACTGGACCCTAGTTTAGCCCCTCGCTGATCTGTGACGTCAGTTGTGGTGGGGGGCCCGAGCAAAAGGCAGGGGCGGCTACTGATGTCTACTACACAACCTTTCTTCTTGGTTAGACGTTGTTGGGCCTCAAGTGAAGAGGTTTGTAGGACAGTAGCAAATTTGCCCTCAAGTGGAATGACCTAAGGTTTTATCAAATCCATAGGAGGCGTAGGATGAAGATGGTCTCTCTCAAGCAACCCTGCAACCAAATAACAAAGAGTCTCTTGTGTCCCCCAACACACCCAATACAATTGGTAAATTGTATAGGTGCCACTAGTTCGGCGAAGAGATGGTGATACAAGTGGCAAATATGGATAGTAGATAAAGGTATTTGTTAATCTGAAATTATAAAAACAGCAAGGTAACTGATGATAAAAGTGAGCGTAAACGGTATTGCAATGCGTTGAATCAAGGCCTAGGGTTCATACTTTCGCTAGGTTAAGTTCCTCAACAATGATAACATAATTGGATCACATAACTATCCCTCAACATGCAACAAAGAGTCACTCCAAAGTCACTAATAGCGGAGAACGAACGAAGAGATTATGGTAGGGTACGAAACCACCTCAAAGTTATTCTTTCCAATCAATCCGTTGGGCTATTCCTATAAGTGTCACAAACAGCCCTAGAGTTCGTACTAGAATAACACCTTAAGACACAAATCAACCAAAACCCTAATGTCACCTAGATACTCCAATGTCACCTCAAGTATCCGTGGGTATGATTATACGATATGCGTCACACAATCTCAGATTCATCTATTCAACCAACACAAAGGACCTCAAAGAGTGCCCCAAAGTTCCTACCGGAGAATCACGGACGAAAACGTGTGCCAACCCTATGCATAGGTTCATGGGCGGCGAACCCGCAAGTTGATCACCAAAACATACATCAAGTGAATCACGTGGTATCCATTGTCACCACAGATACGCACGCAAGACATACATCAAGTGTTCTCAAATCTTTAAAGACTCAGTCCGATAAGATAACTTCAAAGGGGAAACTCAATTCATTACAAAAGAGTAGAGGGGGAGGAGAAACATAGGATCCAACTATAATAGCAAAGCGCACGATACATCAAGATCGTGCCAAATCAAGAACACGAGAGAGAGAGAGATCAAACACATAGCTACTGGTACATACCCTCAGCCCCGAGGGAGAACTACTCCCTCCTCGTCATGGAGAGCACCGGGATGATGAAGATGGCCACCGGAGAAGGATTCCCCCTCGGCAGGGTGCCGGAACGGGTCTAGATTGGCTTTCGGTGGCTATGGAGCTTCTGGCGGCGGAACTCCCGATCTATTGCATTCACGGATGTTTTTAGGGTATATGGAGATATATAGGCGGAAGAAGTACGTCAGGGGGGCCACGAGGGGCCCACGAGGGTGGAGGGCGCGCCCAGGGGGGTGGGCACCCCCCCTGCCTCGTGGCCTCCTCGCAGATCCCCCGACGTGCACTCCAAGTCTTCTTGGGCTTCTTTCCTTCCAAAAATGAGTTCCGTGAAGTTTCAGGTCAATTGGACTCCGTTTGATTTTCCTTTTCTTCGAAACCCTAAAACAGGGTAAAAACAGAAACTGGCACTGGGCTCTGGGTTAATAGGTTAGTCCCAAAAATGATATAAAAGTGTATAATAAAGCCCATAAACATTCAAAACAGTAGATAATATAGCATGGAGCAATCAAAAATTATAGATACGTTGGAGACGTATCAGCATCCCCAAGCTTAATTCCTGCTCGTCCTCGAGTAGGTAAATGATAAAAGAAAGAATTTTTGATGTGGAATGCTAGTTGGCATAATTTCAATGTAATTCTTCTTAATTGTGGTATGAATATTCAGATCCGAAAGATTCAAGATAAAAGTTCATATTGACATAAAAATAATAATACTTCAAGCATACTAACTAAGCAATTATGTCTTCTCAAAATAACATGGCCAAAGAAAGTTCATCCCTACAAAATCATATACTTTAGTCATGTTTTATTTTCGTCACACAAGAATGCTCTCATCATGCACAACCCCGATGACAAGCCAAGCAATTGTTTCATACTTTAGTAATCTCAAACCTATAAACTTTCACGCAATACATAAGCGCGAGCCATGGATATAGCACTATGGGTGGAATAGAATAATGAGGGGGTTATGTGGAGAATACAAAAAAGGAGAAAGTCTCACATCAACGAGGCTAATCAATGGGCTATGGAGATGCCCACCGATTGATGTTAATGCAAGGAGTAGGGATTGCCATGCAACGGATGCACTAGAGCTATAAATGTATGAAAGCTCAACAAAAGAAACTAGTGGGTGTGCATCCAACTTTCTTGCTCACAAAGACCTAGGGCACTTGAGGAGGCCCATTGTTGGAATATACAAGCCAAGTTCTATAATGAAAAATTCCCAATAGTATATGAAAGTGACAAAACAAGAGACTCTCTACTATGAAGATCATGGTGCTACTTTGAAGCACAAGTGTGGTAAAAGGATAGTAACATTGTCCTTCTCTCTTTTTCTCTCATTTTTTTGGGCCTTCTCTTTTTTTATGCCTTTCTCTTTTTTGGGGCCTTCTCTTTATGGCCTTTCTCTTTTTTTATTTCCTCACTTGGACAATGCTCTAATAATGATGATCATTCACACTTCTATTTTTACAACTCAATAATTACAACTCGATACTTAGAACAAAGTATGACTCTATATGAATGCCTCCGGCGGTGTACCGGGATGTGCAATGATTCATGAGTGACATGTATGAAATAATTATGAATGGTGGCTTTACCACAAATACGATGTGAACTACATGATCATGCCAAAGCAATATGACAATGATCATGCGCGTCATTAATTAAACGGAACGATGAAGTTTCATGGCAATATATCTCGGAATGAATATGGAAATGACATAATAGGTAAGTATGGTGGATGTTTTGAGGGAAGATATAGGAGGTTTATGTGTGAAAGAGCATATCATATCACGGGGTTTGGATGCACCGGCGAAGTTTGCACCAACTCTCAATGTGAGAAAAGGGCAATGCACGGTACCGAGAGGCTAGCAAGGATGGAAGGGTTGAGAGTGCGTATAATCTAGGACTCAACATTTAGTCATAAGAACTCACATACTTATTGCAAAATCTACAAGTCATCAAAAACCTCGGCACTACGCGCATGCTCCTAGGGGGATAGATTGGTAGGAAAAGACCATCGCCTCGTCCCGACGCCACTCATAAGGAGACAATCAAATAACACCTCATGTTTCAAATTTGTTACACAACGTTTACCATACGTGCATGCTACGGGACTTGAAAACTTCAACACAAGCATTTCTCAATTTCACAACTACTCAACTAGCACGACTTTGATATTATTACCTCCATATCTCAAAACAATCATCAAGCATCAAACTTCTCTTATTATTCAATACTCTATATGAAAGTTTTTACTAATCTTGTATACCTAGCATATTAGGATTTTAAGCAAATTACCATGCTATTTAAGACTCTCAAAATAATCTAAGTGAAGCATGAGAGTTCATCTATTTCTTCAAAATAAAACTACCACCATGCTCTAAAAAAGATATAAGTGAAGCATTAGAGCAAACGACAAACTACTTCGAAAGATATAAGTGAAGATCAATGAGTAGTCGAATAATTATGCAACTATGTGAAGACTCTCTAACATTTAATAATTTCAGATCTTGGTATTCTATTCAAACAGCAAGCAAAGCAAAATAAAATGACATTCTAAGAATGGCAAACATCATGTGAAGAAGCGTAAACTTAGGATCAACCGAAACTAACCGATAGTTGTTGAAGAAGAAAGGTGGGATGCCAACCGGGGCATCCCCAAGCTTAGATGCTTGAGACTTCTTGAAATATTATCTTGGGATGCCTTGGGCATCCCCAAGCTTGATATTTTGTGTCTCCTTAATTCCTCTCATATCACGGTCTCCCTAAATCTCAAAAGCTTCATCCACACAAAACTCAACAAGGACTCGTGAGATAAGTTAGTATAAACCATTGCAAAAACCTTATCATACTCTACTGTAGAAAATAACTAAAATTATTATTCAACATTGCATACTAAATTCCTCTGCATATTTAATAGTACTATCCTCAAATAGAATCATTAAAGAAGCAAACATATGCAAACAATGCAAACATAACAGCAATCTGCCTAAACAGGACAGTCTGTAAAGAATGCAGCAACATCCATACTTCCCTAGCTCCAAAAATTATGAAAGAAAATGCCCAATGTAGTAAATTTATCAGAGCTTAATATGCAAAAGGTTTCAAAATTTTATCACATTCTGACTTTTCTAGGGAATTATTGCAACAGCGGTAAAATTTCTGTTTTCAAACAGCAACATGTGGACTTCTAAAATAGGCATAGTAAAGGCTATCAATGCCTCTTTTATTGAAATAAAAGATGGAAAACATTGTTATAAATAACAGCAAGCAAATCTTAACAAAATAAATTGACTCTCCAAGCAAAACACATATCATGTGGTGAATAAAAATATAGCTCCAAGTAAAGTTACCGATGAACGAAGACGAAAGAGGGGATGCCTTCCAGGGCATCCCCAAGCTTAGGCTTTTGGTTGTCCTTGAATATTACCTTGGGGTGCCTTGGGCATCCCCAAGCTTAGGCTCTTGCCACTCCTTATTCCATAGTCCATCGAATCTTTACCCAAAACTTGAAAACTTCACAACACAAAACTTAACAGAAAACTCGTAAGCTCCGTTAGCGAAAGAAAACAAAACACCACTTCAAGGTACTGTAATGAACTCATTCTTTATTTATATTGGTGTTAAACCTACTGTATTCCAACTTCTCTATGGTTTATAAACTATTTTACTAGCCATAGATTCATCAAAATAAGCAAACAACACATGAAAACAGAATCTGTCAAAAACAGAACAGTCTGTAGTAATCTGGATCAAACGTATACTTCTGGAACTCATAAAATTCTCAAATAAATTGCTGGACCTGAGGAATTTATCTATTAATCATCTTCAAAAAGAATTAACTAAATAGCACTCTCCAAATAAAAATGGCAGCAATTCTCGTGAGCGCTAAAGTTTCTGTTTTTTACAGCATGATCAACAAGACTTTCCCCAAGTCTTCCCAAAGGTTCTACTTGGCACAAACACTAATTAAAAGCATAAAACCACATCTAAACAGAGGATAGATGAATTATTTATTACTAAACAGGAACAAAAAGCAAGGAACAAAAATAAAGTTGGGTTGCCTCCCAACAAGCGCTATCGTTTAACGCCCCTAGCTAGGCATGATGATTTCAATGATGCTCACATAAAAGATAAGAATTGAAACATAAAGTGAGCATCAAGAAGAATATGACTAGCACATTTAAGTCTAACATACTTCATATGCATAGGGATTTTGTGAGCAAACAACTTGTGGGAACAATAATCAACTAGCATAGTAGGGCAAAACAAGCATAACTTCAAAACTTTAAGCACATAGAGAGGAAACTTGATATTATTGCAATTCCTACAAGCATATATTCCTCCCTCATAATAATTTTCAGTAGCATCACGAATGAATTCAAAAATATAACGCTTTTCATGATCTACAAGCATAGAAAATTTACTACTCTCCACATAAGCAAAATTCTTCTCAATCGGAATAGTGGGGTATCATAAGAGACTCGAATACTATAAATTGTTTCCACATTAAAAGAGTAATGTTTAGAGAAGGGGTAATCATAATCATGACAAGTTTTTAATATAATCAACTATTTATAGCACCTCTAAACATTACTCTTTTAATGTGGAAACAATTTATAGTATTCGAGTCTCTTATGATACCCCCACTATTCCGATTGAGAAGAATTTTGCTTATGTGGAGAGTAGTAAATTTTCTATGCTTGTAGATCATGAAAAGCGTTATATTTTTGAATTCATTCGTGATGCTACTGAAAATTATTATGAGGGAGGAATATATGCTTGTAGGAATTGCAATAATATCAAGTTTCCTCTCTATGTGCTTAAAGTTTTGAAGTTATGCTTGTTTTGCCCTACTATGCTAGTTGATTATTGTTCCCACAAGTTGTTTGCTCACAAAATCCCTATGCATATGAAGTATGTTAGACTTAAATGTGCTAGTCATATTCTTCTTGATGCTCACTTTATGTTTCAATTCTTATCTTTTATGTGAGCATCATTGAAATCATCATGCCTAGCTAGGGGCGTTAAACGATAGCGCTTGTTGGGAGGCAACCCAACTTTATTTTTGTTCCTTGCTTTTTGTTCCTGTTTAGTAATAAATAATTCATCTATCCTCTGTTTAGATGTGGTTTTATGCTTTTATTTAGTGTTTGTGCCAAGTAGAACCTTTGGAAACACTTGGGGAAAGTCTTGTTGACCATGCTGTTAAAAACAGAAACTTTAGCGCTCACGAGAACTTCTGCCATTTTTATTTGGAGAGTGCTATTTAGTTAATTCTTTTTGAAGATGATGAATAGATAAATTCCTCAGGTCCAGAAATTTATTTGAGAATTTTATGAGTTCCAGAAGTATACGTTTGATCCATATTACTACAGACTGTTCTGTTTTTGACAGATTCTGTTTTCATTGTGTTGTTTGCTTATTTTGATGAATCTATGGCTAGTAAAATAGTTTATAAACCATAGAAAATTTGGAATAAAGTAGGTTTAACACAAATATAAATAAAGAATGAGTTCATTACAGTACCTTGAAGTGGTGTTTTGTTTTCTTTCGTAACGGAGCTCACGAGTTTTCTGTTAAGTTTTGTGTTGTGAAGTTTTCAAGTTTTGGGTAAAGATTCGATGGACTATGGAATAAGGAGTGGCAAGAGCCTAAGCTTGGGGATGCCCAAGGCACCCCAAGGTAATATTCAAGGATAGCCAAGAGCCTAAGCTTGGGGATGCCCCGGAAGGCATCCCCTCTTTCGTCTTCGTTCATCGGTAACTTTACTTGGAGCTATATTTTTATTCACCACATGATATGTGTTTTGCTTGGAGCGTCAATTTATTTTGTTAAGATTTTCTTTCTGTTATTTAGAAAAATGTTTTGCATCTTTTATTTCAATAAAAGTGGCAATGATAGCCTTTACTATGCCTATGTTAGAAGTCCACATGTTGCTGTTTGAAAACAGAAAGTTTACCGCTGTTGCAATAATTCCCTAGAAAAGTTAGAATGTGATAAAATGTTTAAACCTTTTTCATATTAAGCTCTGATAAATTTAATACAGTGGGAATTTTCTTTCATAATTTTTGGAGCTAGGGAAGTATGGATGTTGCAGCATTCTTTACAGACTGTCCTGTTTAGGCAGATTGCTGTTATGTTTGCATTGTTTGCATATGTTTGCTTCTTTAATGATTCTATTTGAGGATAGGACTATTAAATATGCAGAGGCATTTAGTATGAAATGTTGAATAATAATTTTAGTGATTTTCTACAGTAGAGTATGATAAGGTTTTGGCAATGGTTTATACTAACTTATCTCACGAGTCCTTGTTGAGTTTTGTGTGGATGAAGCTTTTGAGATTTAGGGAGACCTTGATATGAGAGGAATTAAGGAGACACAAAAGATCAAGCTTGGGGATTCCCAAGGCACCCCAATATAATATTTCAAGAAGTCTCAAGAATCTAAGCATGGGGATGCCCCGGTTGGCATCCCACCTTTCTTCTTCAACAATTATCGGTTAGTATCGGTCGATCCTAAGTTTTTGCTTCTTCACATAATGTTTGCTATTCTTAGATATCACTTTATTTTGCTTTGCTTGCTGTTTGAATAAAATACCAAGATCTGAAATTATTAAATGTTAGAGAGTCTTCACATAGTTGCATAATTATTCGACTACTCACTGATCTTCACTTATATCTTTCAGAGTAGTTTGTCGTTTGCTCTAGTGCTTCACTTATATCTTTTAGAGCATGGTGGTAGTTTTATTTTGAAGATATAGATGAACTCTCATGCTTCACTTAGATTATTTTGAGAGTCTTAAATATCATGGTAATTTGCTTAAAATCCTAATATGCTAGGTATACAAGATTAGTAAAAACTTTCATATAGAGTATTGAATACTAAGAGAAGTTTGATGCTTGATGATTGTTTTGAGATATGGAGGTAATAATATCAAAGTCGTGCTAGTTGAGTAGTTGTCAAATTGAGAAATACTTCTGTTGAAGTTTGCAAGTCCCGTAGCATGCACGTATGGTAAACATTATGTAACAAATTTGAAACATGAGGTGTTGTTTGATTGTCCTCCTTATGAGTGGCGGTCGGGGACGAGCGATGGTCTTTTCGTACCAATCTATCCCCCTAGGAGCATGCGCGTAGTGCCGTGGTTTTTGATGACTTGTAGATTTTTGCAATAAGTATGTGAGTTCTTTATGACTAATGTTGAGTCCATGGATTATACGCACTCTCACCCTTCCATCCTTGCTAGCCTCTTCGGTACCGTGCATTGCCCTTTCTCACATTGAGAGTTGGTGCAAACTTCGTCGGTGCATCCAAACCCCGTGATATGATACGCTCTTCACACATAAACCTCCTTATATCTTCCTCAAAACAGCCACCATACCTACCTATTATGGTCATTTCCATAGCCATTCCGAGATATATTGCCATGCAACTTTCCACCGTTCCGTTTATTGACACCATCATCATTGTCATATTGCTTGCATGATCATGTAGTTGACATAGTATTTGTGGCAAAGCCACCATTCATAATTCTTTCATACATGTCACTTGATTCATTGCATATCCCGGTACACCTCCGGAGGCATTCATATAGAGTCATACTTTGTTCTAGTATCGAGTTGTAATCATTGAGTTGTAAATAAATAGAAGTGTGATGATCATCATTAGAGCATTGTCCCAAGTGAGGAATAAAAAAATAGAAAGGCCATAAAAAAGAGAAGGCCCAAAAAAAGAGAAAGGCCATAAAAAAAGAGAAGGCCCAAAAAAATGAGAGAAAAAGAGAGAAGGGACAATGTTACTATCCTTTTACCACACTTGTGCTTCAAAGTAGCACCATGATCTTCATAGTAGAGAGTCTCTCATGTTATCACTTTCATATACTAGTGGGAATTTTCATTATAGAACTTGGCTTGTATATTCCAACAATGGGCCTCCTCAAGTGCCCTAGGTCTTCATGAGCAAGCAAGTTGGATGCACACCCACTAGTTTCTTTTGTTGAGCTTTCATACATTTATAGCTCTAGTGCATCCGTTGCATGGCAATCCCTACTCCTTGCATTAACATCAATCGGTGGGCATCTCCATAGCCCATTGATTAGCGTCATTGATGTGAGACTTTCTCCTTTTTTGTCTTATCCACATAACCCCCTCATTATATTCTATTCCACCCATAGTGCTATGTCCATGGCTCACGCTCATATATTGCGTGAAAGTTTATAGGTTTGAGATTACTAAAGTATGAAACAATTGCTTGGCTTGTCATCGGGGTTGTGCATGATGAGAGCATTCTTGTGTGACAAAAATGGAGCATGACCAAACTATATGATTTTGTAGGGATGAACTTTCTTTGGCCATGTTATTTTGAGAAGACATGATTGCTTAGTTAGTATGCTTGAAGTATTATTATTTTTATGTCAATATTAACTTTTATCTTGAATCTTTCAGATCTGAATATTCATGCCACAATTAAGAAGAATTACATTGAAATTATGCCAAGTAGCATTCCGCATCAAAAATTCTGTTTTTATCATTTACCTACTCGAGGACGAGCAGGAATTAAGCTTGGGGATGCTGATACGTCTCCAACGTATCTATAATTTTTGATTGTTCCATGCTATTATATCTTTTTGATGTTTTGGGCTTTATACACTTTATATTCATTTTGGGACTAACCTATTAACCCAGAGCCCAGTGCCAGTTTCTGTTTTTACCTGTTTTAGGGTTTCGAAGAAAAGGAAAATCAAACGGAGTCCAATTGACCTGAAACTTCACGGAACTCATTTTTGGAAGGAAAGAAGCCCAGAAGACTTGGAGTGCACGTCGGGGGATCTGCGAGGAGGTCACGAGGCAGGGGGCGCGCCCACCCCCTGGGCGCGCCCTCCACCCTCGTGAGCCCCTCGTGGCCCCCCTGACGTACTTCTTCCGCCTATATATCTCCATATACCCTAAAAACATCCGGGACAATAGATCGGGAGTTCCGCCGCCAGAAGCCTCCGTAGCCACCGAAAGCCAATCTAGACCCGTTCCGGCACCCTGCCGGAGGGGGCAATCCTTCTCCGGTGGCCATCTTCATCATCCCGGTGCTCTCCATGACGAGGAGGGAGTAGTTCTCCCTCGGGGCTGAGGGTATGTACCAGTAGCTATGTGTTTGATCTCTCTCTCTCTCTCGTGTTCTTGAGGATGATACGATCTTGATGTATCGCGAGCTTTGCTATTATATTTGGATCCTATGATGTTTCTTCCCCCCTCTACTCTCTTGTAATGGATTGAGTTTCCCCTTTGAAGTTATCTTATCGGATTGAGTCTTTAAAGATTTGAGAACACTTGATGTATGTCTTGCCGTGCGTATCTGTGGTGACAATGGGATATCACGTGATTCACTTGATGTATGTTTTGGTGATCAACTTGCGGGTTCCGCCCATGAACCTATGCATAGGGGTTGGCACACGTTTTCGTCGTGATTCTCCGGTAGAAACTTTGGGGCACTCTTTGAAGGTCTCTTTGTGTTGGTTGAATAGATGAATCTGAGATTGTGTGATGCATATCGTATAATCATACCCACGGATACTTGAGGTGACATTGGAGTATCTAGGTGACATTAGGGTTTTGGTTGATTTGTGTCTTAAGGTGTTATTCTAGTACGAACTCTAGAGCTGTTTGTGACACTTATAGGAAGAGAAAACATATAGATTGGAAAGAATAACTTTGAGGTGGTTTCGTACCCTACCATAATCTCTTCGTTCGTTCTCCGCTATTAGTGACTTTGGAGTGACTCTTTGTTGCATGTTGAGGGATAGTTATGTGATCCAATTATGTTATCATTGTTGAGGGAACTTACGCTAGCGAAAGTATGAACCCTAGGCCTTGATTCAACGCATTGCAATACCGTTTACGCTCACTTTTATCATCCGTTGCCTTGCTGTTTTTATATTTTCAGATTACAAATACCTTTATCTACTATCCATATTGCACTTGTATCACCATCTCTTCACCGAACTAGTGCACCTATACAATTTACCATTGTATTGGGTGTGTTGGGGACACAAGAGACTCTTTGTTATTTGGTTGCAGGGTTGCTTGAGAGAGACCATCTTCATCCTACGCCTCCTATGGATTGATAAACCTTAGGTCATCCACTTGAGGGCAATTTGCTACTGTCCTACAAACCTCTTCACTTGGAGGCCCAACAACGTCTACAAGAAGAAGGTTGTGTAGTAGACATCAGTAGCCGCCCCTGCCTTTTGCTCGGGCCCCCCACCACAACTGACGTCACAGATCAGCGAGGGGCTAAACTAGGGTCCAGTAAAGGATGTGCCGATATTGCAGAGTCACATCCGAGATCTCATTGAGAGATTCCCGCCTGGCAAACGTAGACCTCTTCGTTTGTGGGAGTTCAACTCGGAGGGACCGCGAATCATTCAGCACTTCCTCGGCATGACGCTCGAGGAGATGTACAAGTTGTTCTTCGGACCACAAATAAATTGTCCGGACACCACCGAGGATGCGGGTCTGAGCTGTAATCGCCCGGATACCCAAGTAAGTAATCCCATGTCCAAACACATTGTTTCTTTTATTCATCATAACATCATCCTAAAAAGTCGCTCTTTGACTAGGACTGGATAACAAAGGCGAAGATGATTAGGTGTCCGGCCCCCCTTCCCGAGGGCTTGGCCAATCGAGTACTAGACAGAATGTTGGAGCCGGCGCCTTATCAGGTGCCCTCAAAGGAAGATGAAGGGGGAAATAAAGCGGCCGGAAGCGAGCCTCACTCACTACTTGTCCCAATTGGGGGAACGAGCGCCTCCGCGAAGGAGGACAACCAGGGAGAAGAATCTGACATTCCCTCTCCCCGAGGAAGGAAGAGGACCACCTCTGAAGATCCGGAAACAAAGGTTTCCAAATGAGGGAAGAAATCTTCGCCAGAGGGTCCTACCCCGGGGGGTACCCTTGCCGCACAGTGTCCGCAAGGGAATCAGCCCTCTACCGAGCTTTTAGTAATAAAAAAGTACTTAGTAGTGAAAATATCCTACCTTACTTTTGAAGACAATAACCGAAGCTTATATCTTGTAGTTCGGATCGTAGCCCTTCTCGACAGAGTTCGTCTTCCGGGAATCTTCTTTCGGAGATGATGGAGAGCGAAACACCTCCCCCTGCCACCCCGCCTCATGAGGCGGGCAACCCTGAAGTGTCGTCGCGGAGGGTTTCTCCTGATCCGCCAAGGCCAGGGGGTAATCCCTTGGCCACCCGGCGTCCTCAGTATTCGGCTCCTAAAGAGAGCAACAGAAAGAGTCCGGAACCGTATAGTGTGCGGTCGGACGCACTGAAGGATCTTCTGGAGCAAGCGGCCATCTCAGAAGCGCATTGTACGCTAATGAGTATGGTAGTTGAAAGGATTTCATCCGCTGAAAGTGGATTGCATGAAGCTTTTATGAGTCTGCTGAAAGGCTTTGAGGTACGTGACATAGTGTATGTTTTTGACAGTACCGCACACGTTAGGTGTGCCCTATGTAGATAGTAGCCCCTGAGACTCTGGTTGTCGTCGAAAACGGCGGCAAACAGAGGATCATAGTCCCAGGTAATAACCAGACCGCCTTTATGTGCAGGTGGCTGAAGCTCCGATGGCTAGCCGGACTGATGGGTTTGCCGAGCTAAAGCGGCAACTTGATGTAGCAGATGACGACATCGTGCTTGTCAACAAGCGGCTTGACGAGGCACCGGGTAAGTGATTTCTCCGGTGATCAATGCATAGTAAGAGGAGCATGATGCCAGTATCTTTAATATGTTGTGACTGCAGATGGAGCTGCCACCGTGGAGATCCTTCGGGCAGAGCTTGCCCGAGCCAAGGAACAAGCAAGGAATAGCGATGCGGCCGCTCTAAAGGCGGTCGAAGAGCTGAGGGCCGAACAGGCCGTGCATCGCCAGAGCAAGGAAAGGATAGCCAAGATGGCCATTGAGTTGAAAGATGCCGCTGACCGTTACCAGCTACTTGAAAAAGAAAGCCGAGCGAGGGCGACGGACTTGGAAAAGGCCATGGTAGTAGCCAAGGAAGCCCACTCTAAAATCAGAGAGAGGAAGGAGGACTTGCATCAAGCTGCGGATATCGTGGCTGGGAAGCCCTTCTTGTTGCGGACTAAGTTCGGAGATCCGAAGTACGCTCCTCTTGATCAACTATGAAGTTCGGTGGATGCCTACGTGGATTTGGCGGCAAGTGCTGCTGATGCGGCCGAGTACTTCAAGGATCAAAAAGATCGCGACGTGGAAAAGCTGCTCTGGTCACATTCCATGCTCCAGTGTGTCCGCTACTGTTGAATGAGCGAATGGCCGAGTGGGACGAGCTCCATAGGTTGTTCGGACTCGCCATGAGGTATGTTGTGGATCATCTTTGGCCGGGAGGGCCAAGGCCGAATAGTTACTTTAGTTTAGTGCAACAATTCCTTGGTGTTGTGCCGCACATCGACGCTATGAAGAGGTCGGCGTGCATAGAGGGTGTGCGGATGGCCTTTGCTCGTGTCAAGACATACTGGGTAGAGATGGAGGCCACCACTGTTGCAACACAGGGTTCGGCCGTGGGCCGAGTGGCTGCCGAGCACTACTTTGAAGAAGTTCTTGAAGGCGCTCGTTCGATAGAGGCTCAGTGCTCGAAGAATATTATGTTCTAGTGACATGTACTCCCATTGTAAGAACAATGTTTTATTAAGTTGTCAAGGCTGTGTTTATACTTTTGCCTGAAAGTATTATGATGCCTCCTGTGCGGCCGTTTATGTATATATGTATATAACCTGAAAGTTTGCAGTCGTCGGCTTCCGCCCCCATGCATACAATGCGGAGGTGTTCGCAAAAAACGCGTATGCACACTTGATCCAACGTCTTGGTCCATTAAGGAGGTGGTAGTGCAGCGAACGAGGCAATCAGACTAATTGCTTTAACACTTTCACTTAGCCATAGGAGTTTGACGGTGGGGCTACTATATAGCCCCTGGTACTTTTGCGCTCGTCCGAATACGGGGCGCGTACGTACATGACTGGGAAACGACCCTTCGTTAATGCGGAGGAATCCCGAAGATTCCGCTGAGTCATCAAGTGGCTGACCAGTCTCGCGCTATATCATGATAGTTAGTTTTTGGCTTTCTCTACTGAGGTGCTCATCCGGATGAACCAGGGCACAATCGCAATAGTTCTCCCAGTTCTACCTTAGCCGATATAGCGGAACGTAAGGTACCAAAACATGGGAGCCGGGCAAACCCAACATTTGACCAAAGACATGATTCAGAGCTGATGCATATAAGGCCAAACTCGCGATGCCGAACACTCCCTAAGGTATTCGGTCTTTATAACATATGTCGGGCCTAACAAAGCCCTTAATAATAAACCCCGGGTGTCCAGGTACTTGCAATATCCTGACGTGGCCACATGCCAATAATTCGGCATCCTTCTCGGTTGTATTGAGTATCCGGAGGATGTGAACAACAAGAGACAGTAAAAAAGGTTGACGCAGGGTCTTAATCTAAAAAGAAACCTTTGAGCGGGTCCCTGCTACACGTCTGCACCTGTATCTCCGTTGTGCCGTGTCCTGGACGGGTGTAGCACGACTGTCATCTGTAAAATAGAAGAACTTAGGTGAAAGTTGTCATGCCAGAAAATTGGTTATTATCAATAAACCATTAAAATTCAAGATAAGTCAAGTTGAGCCGGACTAGCCCTGATAACACATTCTTCTGCGCGTAGAGCACGCTCAGTATTTCCGCTAACTGTGATGGTGCCAGCGGACCGGGCATCTTAAGCTTGAGAGAAGCGTAATGCGGGATTGCATTAAAACGAGCGAAAGCCGCTCTTCCGAGTAGTGCCTGATAGCCACTTCGGAATGGAGCGATGTAGAAAGTTAACCTTTCGCTTCGGAAGTTGTCGGAAGAACCGAATACAACCTCTAGTAATAGAGAGCCCGTGCAGCGGGCCTCTAGGCCTGGTATTACTCCCTTGAAGGTAGTAGTACGGTGGCTTATTTTTGTCGGGTCTATCCCCATTTTGCGGACTGTGTCCTGATATATCAGATTTAGACCACTGCCGGTCCATGAGGACTCGTGTGAGATGGTATCCGTTTATTATTGGGTCTAACACCAAGGCAGCCAATCCTTCGTGCCGGATGCTTGTCGCGTGATCCCCGCGATCAAAAGTGATCGGGCAGGCCAACCAGGGGTTGAACCTAGGGGTGACGGGCTCTATGGCGCGTGTGTCTCGGAGTGCATGTTTGCTTCTCCTCTTCGTCACATGGATCATGTTGACTGTTTTAACCTCTGGTGGGAATTTTTTCTGTCCTCCAGTGCTTTGCTGGAGGCTCGTCCTCGTCTTCGCTTGGTGTCTCCCTTGTGTTCGGCGTTTAGCTTACCGGCCTGCTTGGCCCAGCATTCTCTATGGGTGTGATTTGCAGGTTTATCGAGGGTGCCATGAATCTAACATAGATTGTCAAGAATCTTGTTTAGGCCAGACGGTCCATCTCTGCTGCCTTTGAAAGGCTTTTTCCGCTGACCTGGTCGAGAGCCCTTGAATAAACCCGGTGTTTACCGCCGTATCATCTGGGCTATCTTCTTTATTTTGAAGCTTGCTTTTATTGCATCGTGGTTTTCCATTGCCATCCCTGGCTTCGGATGTGCTTAGGTCGCTGGTGCTACTGCGGGCTAACCAGTTGTCTCCACCCGCGCAAAAGCGGGTCATGAGACTTGTTAGAGCTGCCATTGTTCTCAGTTTTTCTTGGCCAAGGTGTCTGGCGAGCCATTCGTCTCGGACACTGTGTTTGAAAGCTGCTAAGGCTTCGGCGTCTGGACAGTCGATGATTTGGTTCATCTTGGTGTGAAACCTGTTCCAAAGCTTTCATGCGGACTCTCCGGACTGTTGAATTATATGACTTAAATCGTTTGCATCCAGAGGTCGGACATAGGTCCCTTGAAAATTAGCCTGAAAAGCGTCATCGAGCTCCTCCCAACTTCCAATTGAGTTTTTGGGGAGGCCTTTTAGCCAGTGCCGAGCTGGTCCTTTAAGCTTGAGGGGCAAGTATTTAATGGCATGGAGATCATCTCCGCGAGCCATAT
>NW_024112363.1:0-18901 GCF_003073215.2 Triticum urartu | reverse complement strand
CCTGTCATGAAGCTAAGCTCTTGATATCATTGAGCTCACAGGTCTGCCCACTCCTGGTGAATACTATGAACCAGGTTGTCAACAACACCAGAATGCTTTGGAGAGCATTTTTCAGAAGCCAGAACCCAACATGAGCCAAATGTTGAGCATGATGAAGCCTTTGCCTCACGACGCTGACTACCCATCTGAATTCTTTGTTGAAGACCTAGAGTATTTGCCTCGCACCATTTATCATATCATCAGAAAAACTCTATGGCCTGTCAAAGGACATTCATCTGCAGCAAAGATTGAAGGAGCTATGAAGACTTTGGTTTTCTATATCTTCAATGGCATCAGCTTCAATGCTCAAGACTTCTTCATCAGGCAGTTGGCTGCATCTGGCTCCGACATTTTTGGTCTAAAGTTTTATGCTCCTTGGGTAATGCGCCTTATCAAGCTTCACTCTGCCATCAACTATCAGCCGTTTGTGTAATCATCTTGTATTCTTGCCAGAGGTTGATCTGTCTGTTGAAGCTATTTACCCAGAGCCTGCTAAGGATCCCATTTATCTTCACAATGCTGATCACCAAAGCTTCACCCAGCCCATTGAAGGAGTTCAGGCAGTCTCACGTGTTTATCCCTTGGCTGGCACTACACGTGCCCCTCGTGCTCAAACTGACGCCACTGGAAGCACCATTGCCCAAAGGCCTCGGAGGCGCTCTCGTGTTCTCAATGACTGAGAGCTTCTCGTCGCGCTAAACCAGAAACAGGACAAGCATCACAACTGGCTTAAGCGTCAGATGCAAAGCCTCTTGGTGGATATCAATCGCATTTGCAATCTTGCCACCAAGAATGCCTTTGTTACTCATGAAACCTATCGGAGGTCTTGGAAGAGTTTGACATTGCTTAGTGCTGAAGCTGATCTGCAGGACGATGGCTTCACTGAAAGATTCAAGTTTGACTCAACTCCTCCAAGGAATGCTCACTTCCGTCGGACTCCCTCACTTGAAGACTCTGACTATTCGTCCTCAGCTGTGACAGTGGATGCCAGAGTCATCGATGGCCAAGATGATGCAACTTCCCCTCCTCCAACTTCAGCGCGTGTCGACACTGCACCAAGTTCTTCTGCACCACCGGACCTCAACGACGACCCTGCTGCTTCACCACTCCTCATGGGAACGAGTAGGTGCTCTATGTCTTCAAACCTTTTTGGTCCTTACTGACAAAAGGGGGAGAAGCATATGAGTTTGATAGTCTTCAAGCGGGTCCATATGGGCGGTGGTTTATATTTTGCCTAGTGTTTACAACTCTCGCTTTTGATACATTTGGTTCTTTGAGTTGTAACACTTAAACTCGATGGTCGTCTGCTACTTATTTGCTATTCTGTGATGCGATGATAAATTCCGCATGTGCGATGATAACTTCCGCACTTAGGTCATTCTGCAGACGTCCATTTTTCATTATGCATGTCATTATCTTCACATACTTTCATGCATGATGAATTGTCATCATAAGTTGAAGAGGATCTCCACAAGTACAACCTGCCATGTGCATTTGCATTCCAAAAGCAAATTACTTATATGCACATCTTCAGGGGGAGCCTTTGCCACTTATGAAGACAATCCCCTATCCTTTACAATTTCACATACTTTATTCCCCGTTAAAAACTTCAACTAGTTTGTCATCAATCACCAAAAAGGGGGAGATTGTAAGTGCATCTAGTGCCTCCCCTGGTTGGTTTTGGAGTATTGACGACAAACCTAGTTGAGGGACTGATGTGTTTGTGAGAATTGCAGGATAACACAGGTAGAAGTCCCTCATTGATTCGGTTTTCCTACCAGAGATGACCGCTAAAAATGTATGAAGACATTGAAGTCAAAGGTGGTATGTGAAGACATTCACATTGAAGACTATGACAAGAGAAGACATCGCGTGAAGACTATGGAGCGCGAAGACTTAGCAGTTTCACCGTTTTATGTTTTTCTTTGTTGAGTCATAGGAACCACCGCACTATTAAGTGGGGTCCAACTGAACCAGCCAGAATGACTGAAGTGATGCTTAACCAAAATCCTATGTCTTCGAGTGAAGACTATGAGAGAAAATCTTGTCCAGAGTTGGATAAGTCAGCTTTGCTTGTAGCCCAAGTAAAGTTGCTGTGTGTGTTCGAAATCTGACCGTTGGAACACATGTCAATTCCTTAGTGACCGAGGGTCATTTCGGACAAATCAGGTCAGGTTGCCTAGTGGCTACAAATAGCCCACCCCCTACAACCATAAACGGTTGGCTGCTCAGAGTTACTATACGGCTTTTGTCGTTTGAGAGCAACCCACCTCGAAGCCTTTGAGAGAGAATTCCTTGCGAGGATAAAGCCCTAACCACCCGGAGCCAAAGAGAGTTAGGCAACACTGAAGTCTTCCTGTCTGTGTGATCTGAAGACTTATTACACTTGAGGACTGTGAATCCTCCAGCCGGTTAGGCGTCGCGTTCTGAGCATCCAAGAGTCATTGTGGATCGCCGGTGAACGAAGTCTGTGAAGGTGTGGAAGTCTACCTTGAAGACTTACCAGAAAGGGAAGGATGAACAGTGACTCGTTGAAGACAATGATTTGTTGGACCAGTTCCAGTTGCTATGACAACTGTACGTCTGGTTAGGGAGGCTGAGATTCAACTCAGAAGGACCGTGTCTTCACCTTATTCCCCTTGAGCTAAGGACACCCAGTCCTTGCCCAATCACTCTGGTAAGTCTTCAAGGTAGACTTCCAAACCTTCACAGACTTCGTTCACCGGCGATCCACAATGACTCTTGGATGCTCAGAACGCGACACCTAACCGGCTGGAGGATTCACAGTCCTCAAGTGTAATAAGTCTTCAGATCACACAGACAGGAAGACTTAAGTGATGCCTAACACTCTTTGGCTCTGGGGTTAGGGCTTTATCCTCGCAAGGAATTCTCTCTCAAAGGCTTCGAGGTGGGTTGCTCTCAAACGACAAAAGCCGTATCTAACTCTGAGCAGCCAACCGTTTATGGTTGTAGGGGGTGGGCTATTTATAGCCACTAGGCAACCCGACCTGATTTGTCCGAAATGACCCTTGGTCACTAAGGAACTGACACGTGTTCCAACGGTCAGATTTCAAACACACACGCAACTTTACTTGGGCTACAAGCAAAGCTGACTTATCCAACTCTGGACAAGATTTGCTCTCATAGTCTTCACTCGAAGACATAGGATTTTGGTTAAGCATCACTTCAGTCATTCTGACTGGTTCACTTGGACCCCACTTAACAGTACGGTGGTTCCTATGACTCAACAAAGAAAAACACAGAACGACGAAACTGCTAAGTCTTCGCGCTCCATAGTCTTCACGCGATGTCTTCTCTTGTCATAGTCTTCAATGTGAATGTCTTCACATACCACCTTTGACTTCAATGTCTTCATACATTTTTAGGGGTCATCTCTGGTAGGAAAACCGAATCAATGAGGGACTTCTACCTGTGTTATCCTGCAATTCTCACAAACACATTAGTCCCTCAACTAGGTTTGTCGTCAATACTCCAAAACCAACTAGGGGTGGCACTAGATGCACTTACAATCTCCCCCTTTTTGGTGATTGATGACAAACTAGTTGAAGTTTTCAACGGGGAATAAAATATGTGAAATTGTAAAGGATAGGTATTGTCTTCATAAGTGGCAAAGGCTCCCCCTGAAGATGTGCATATAAGTAATTTGCTTTTGGAATGCAAATGCACATGGCAGGTTGTACTTGTGGAGATCCTCTTCAACTTATGATGACAATTCATCATGCATGAAAAGTATGTGAAGATAATGACATGCATAATGAAAAATGGACGTCTGCAAAATGACCTAAGTGCGGAATTTATCATCGCACATGCGGAATTTATCATCGCATCACAAATAGCAAATAAGTAGCAGACGACCATCGAGTTTAAGTGTTACAACTCAAAGAACCAAATGTATCAAAAAGCAGAGTTGTAAACACTAGGCAAAATATAAAACCACCGCCCATATGGACCCGCTTGAAGACTATCAAACTCATATGCTTCTCCCCCTTTTGTCAGTAAGGACCAAAAAGGTTTGAAGACATAGAGCACCTACTCGTTCCCATGAGGAGTTGGTGAAGCAGCAGGGTCGTCGGTGTTGGTTGGCGGTGCAGACGAACTTGGTGCAGTGTTGATTCGCTGAAGGTGGAGGAGGTGAAGTTGCATCATCTTGGTCATCGATGACTCTGGCATTTACGGTCGCAGCTGAGGACGAGTAGTCAGAGTCTTCAAGTGAGGGAGTCCGACGCAAGTGAGCATTTCTGGGAGGAGTTGAGTCAAACTTGAAGCGTTCGGTGAAGCCATCGTCGTGCAGATCAGCTTCAGCACTCAGTAGGGTCAAACTCTTCCACGACCTCCGACAGGTTTCATGAGTGACAAAGGCATTCTTGGTGGCAAGATTGCGAATGCGGTTGACATCCACCAAGAGGCTTTGCATCTGACGCTTAAGCCAGTCGTGATGTTTGTCCTGTTTCTGATGCAGCGCGACGAGAAGCTCTCGGTCATTGAGGACACGAGATCGTCTTTGAGGCCTTTGCGCAATGGTGCTACCAGTGACATCAGTTTGAGCAGGACACGTGTGTTTCCAGCAGAGGATAAACACGAGAGAAACTGCTGGAATCCCTTCATGGGCTGAGTGAAGCTTTGGTGATCAGCATTGTGAAGATAAATGGGATCCTTAGCAGGCTCTGGGTAAATGGCTTCAACTGACAGATCAACCTCGGGCAATAATATAAGATGATTGCGCGCAGACGGCTGATAGTTGAAAGCTGAGTGACGCTTTATTAGACGCATGACCCATGGAGCATAGAATTTCAACCCAAAGATGTCAAAGCCAGACGCATCCAACTGCCTGATGAAGAAGTCTTGAGCATTGGAGCTGATGCAATTGAAGATATAGAAAACCAAAGTCTTCATTGCTCCTTCAAGCTTCGCTGCAGATGAGTGTCCTTTGACAGGCCATAGAGTCTTCCTGATGATGTGGTAAATGGTGAGAGGCAGGGACTCTAGGTCTTCCACAAAGAACTCAGATGGGTATTCAGCGTCATGAGGCAGAGGCTTCATCATGCTCAGCATTTGACTCATGTTGGGTTCTGGCTTCTGAAAGATGCTTTCCAAGGCATTTTGATGTTGTTGACAACCTGGTTCATAGTATTCACCAGGAGTGGGCAGGCCTGTGAGCTCAATGATATCAAGAGCTTTAGCTTCATGATGGACATTGCCTGTCATCCACTCAAGGACCCAAGTCTTCGGATCCCTATTGTAGCCTTGAATATGAAGAGTGGCATAGAATTGAAGCAGCAATTCTTCGTTCCAATGCTCCTTGTCAATGACGAACTGCAACAGACCAGCATCTCTGAAACAGTCCAATGCTTCTTCAAGGCAGGGCAATCCGGCTATAGCTTCAGAGTCGAGGCGCATATGTGGAAATATGTGCCCTTGATTGTATAGGACACAGGAGTAGTATCTGCGCTGCTGATAGCTCCAGAACCGATCTGAGGAAATGCGCGGTCTTGTATAAGGGTTCTTGGAGCTGTTGAAGAAGGTGTTATGCGCCATGAAGCCATTTGCATTGAGACCCCAGTGAAGTGGAAGTGCCTGGAATCGTGAAAGTCTTGCTTGGCTTCTGAACTTGGGCCTGCTCGACGTGGTACTCAAATTGTGGACCAGCAGCAAGCGGCGGGAGTCAGAATGGGGCCATCGAACCATAACTGGCTGACCATGATCAAATGCCAGCCTCCATTGCGTGAGGTCTTGGAGGGAATAGGGGCATTGGCATTGTTTCATGGGATTCAGGGCCACATGTGCTTCAGGTGCTTGCGACCTTCAGGTTGTCTGCCAACATTGACTTCAGGTGTTGCAGCAGCATTGATCTTCTGGTGCCTCATTGGGCTTCGGCCATGACAACGTCAATTAAGAGCACGTCAGCAAGTGCTGTTGGTGGCTGCCTCAGGGTTGTGAACCTCCACTTCAGAAGTTGGAGGGTCGGTCACGTTCTCCTCGAGAACAACATCTTGGTTGAGACGGGGGTTGTAGCAACTCTAGTAACTCTTGGGGCTTCTTCCTTCATCGGCTGATTGCAGCCGGAACATCTTCAGCCATTTTGCTTCGGATTCAGGACCAGTGCATTGTGGAGTGGACTTGGGGCCCGGGGTCCTTTGCGAAGCCTGCGTAATGCGGGCAACACTTGTGGAGGATGGAGCAGTGCCGGGGCCTCCAAAAGTCATCATCATTTGCACTGTTGGGGTAGCTTGCGGTTGGGGAGAGCTTGGAGTGTCTTGTCTCTGTGGGTGATCAGCCCACGATGCATCATGAGCAGTTGGTGTCAGAGGACGACCAATGCTGATGATTTCACTGTGCATGAGCACAGGCGATGATACCAATTGGTGCTCGATCTGAGGAAGGACTTCATCATCTTCAACATTGTCATGGTGACCAATGTCTTCAGCAGCGGTGGGGTCAAATGCTGAAAAGTTTTCAGCTT
Source organism: Triticum urartu (assembly GCF_003073215.2). Classification (NCBI taxonomy): domain Eukaryota; kingdom Viridiplantae; phylum Streptophyta; class Magnoliopsida; order Poales; family Poaceae; genus Triticum; species Triticum urartu. The sequence continues at coordinate 12,381 of NW_024112363.1, read as the reverse complement.
CAGGAGCCTCTGTGGAAGCAGGCTCATGAACTATCATCCGTCGTTCTTGATGCGAAGAGGCAGGACGAGCAACCGAGATGGGCTCGACAACAAGGGGCTCTGTGGGAGCAGCCCGATCTTTCTTGGTTTTGCGCTTCTTCTTGGAGGGAGCGGCATCAGAAGCTTCAGGATTTTTCCTCTTTCTGGCTTCAGCCTCGGCAGCCCTTGTCTTCTTTAGTTCTGAAGCCACTGTGGGGACCTTAGGCTTCGAACCTGTCATACTGGCAGGGAAGACAATGGGATGTACTTCCTGCCTTGTTGCTTCGGGTTCGGCCACAGCTGGCTTCTTCTTCTTTGGCTTGGCCGCCATTCTGGGTCGATGCCAGGACGCCCAAGAGCCTTGCGCTTCTCAGCTTCATTGTAGGCTTGCACGCACTTGTCAGCCAGACTCTTCATGCGCTCACGAGAACCTTTAGCTTCTTCACGTTTCTTGAGAAAGGCTTCCTTGAGCTCGTGCAGCATAATCTTGAAGTTTTTCACATCTTGCACGCTGAGCTTGGCCATGTGCTTCTTGAACTGAGCTTTCTCATAGTCGATCTTTTGCTTCAGTTCAACGATGCGCTGAGCTAGAGCTAGCTCAGAAGCAATGGCGCCAGTGAAGGCGCTGAGGCCAATTGGAAGTTGCAGATCTTCAAAGCTGAGGTTGGGCGTGTCAAACCACTCATCAATGAAGTTGTGGATGATTGCACATCAAAGAGAGGCAAATCATTGAAGATTTCTGCTTCTTCTTTGCTCTTATCAGTTGCTCAAGAGCGTCATCTGCAAGATCTTCATTCGCTGGACAGATCAATGGCGTCATTGCGCAGAATAGCAGCAGCAGTCAGTTCTTGGCTGGTGGGTTGCAAGGCATCTTCACTCTCGAGGGCTTGGAGATGCGTGACAAATCTTCAGACTGCACACTGTGTTCAGGAGGTGCAGTGGCCAGAGGCTTCGCCTGTAAGACCTTTGGTGCAGGAGCAGGCTTTGAAGCTTTAGGCTTCTTCAGTTTCTTTGGCTTCGGCGGTGCAGGCGCTTCATCAGATTCAGCGTCATCTGCAGGCTCATCCACGGCTGTCCCTTGAACCATGATATGAGTGATGAGACCTTCCAGGTTGTAGAAGGGCCCAACAAGATTGGGTTCAGCTTCGCGTGTGCCATCAGCACGAGGAGCAGAGGGGCCTGGATTGAAGTCTAAGCCTCGTGACTTCTTGTTCTCTTTGGCCGAGTTCCTGGCAAACTGAAGGTTGCGCTTGAACAGATTATCATCGCGGCACCACAGTAATGAAGATGGGTCTGCATCCGCAGGCTGCGGTCCACGGACCATGCAAGGATAGAAGCCTTGTTCAATGGCTTCAGCTCTGGACTTGGGTTGAAGATTTCTGTATAGAATGTCTCCCCATGGTCGTTTGATGGCATTCTTCTCAGCATACTCCTGGGTCACGAACCTGTACTTGAACCACTGTTCTGCCCAATATCTTCGAATCCATTGGATTCGAGTTTTTCGCTGATTGTAGTCCTCCTCTGGATCTGTCTTGTACAGCTCATAGAGGTCAGGAGGCAAATCTCTTGAGGTGTTGCCACGACGCTGTCTGCCACCCTTTCTTGTAGGTTTCTCTGGTGCCATGAAGCTTAAACTGAAGGGCTTCAACACGTTTAAAGGCTTCAAAGGCTTCCGCTTTCTGGTCAAACAGGAACTGGCTTCGGGAGAGTTAATGTGATGCTGTAAGAATTCTGCAAACGAATGCAGACTATGAGAACCAAGGGATTCTCCCACGGACATGTACCTGTGACAGCATTAAGGTGCGAGGGAAGGGGAAGAGGTCATATGCATTCTCAGAAGATTTTGAAGATAAATCAGTTTAGAAGACATTGACCTCATAGTGCGAAGACATTCACTCATAGATAGAGAGTTGGTTCCAGATTTGTACGAATCCATGAATAAGTACAAGTGAGGAATCTAACTACTTTGTGAAGCATAAGTGAACATACTAGGCATATTATGAGATGCAGTATGAAATAGATCCAACTTGTGTGAATAGAAACTTCTTGTGGTAGAAAGTGATGAATCTATAGGATCAAAGGGGCCGTAAAAAGGAAGTTTTATTTACCACACGAAGAACTGCTAGACGGAGTGGGAGAGGAGGCCGAGCAGTTCGATCGTCCGTGCCCTAACTTGGCGACGGAGGACACCTACGGCGACGGCGGAGAAGACGATGTCCGCGGCCGGCGTGAAGACGGCGTCGGTGAGGTCGCGGCAGCTAAGCGCTTCGTCGCCGGCGTCGTCGAGGGCTAGCGGTGGCGCTAGGGTTTGTGCGAGAGTGGAAGAAAGGATAATGACTGTGGTGAGGCGTGTATTTATAGGGACAGGGACGACACAGTGTTATTACACAGGTGCCCCTGGCGATTCACATCTGAAGGACACGTGGCTATCATGCAACACATCGGAGGTTGTTCCACGTTCCCACGCACGCCTGGATTGTCGGGTGGTCGTTCCCACTTCTCCGGGTTTTCAGGTGAAAGGATTTAGCATTGAAAACGGATTAATGTTTGTCTCTGTGTCTTCTGCTGACAAGGATGCAGAGAAGACATTTGACAGTGTCAATAGAATGCATATGATTTGGATAGATAGACTTAGGAAAGAAGCATAGAGGGGTTAGGGTCCGATCACATTCACTTAGTTCAAAAGATTCATCAAGAAGCCATAGCTATAAGTGAATGCTGTAGAGGACAGAAACCAAACCAAATCAGTATATACCAGAAGACAATCATATCAACATAGTGAAGATAATCATTAAGACAAGTTGAAAATGAAGACAAACCAAATGTGAAGACATAGCAAATGTAACGCCATGGGTAAACACTTCAACAGAAGAATTTGGTGGTGGCGTTACCCACCGTATAGGAAGTATTAGACCCAGACACGGCGCACAATTATCGTGGCGCTCCGAAGTCAAATTCCACATTAATGTATTCACACTTAGAATGTAAAGTCTTCATTGATTGAAGATATACTTTACTTTGTGTGTTGCACATCTAAGTCATCAATATGCATAAGTGTTAGGATGTGTGCCTGATCACAGGACATTTGAGGATTCCAAGATATTTAGCTCACACCATAACTTGCAAAACCTCTTCTCATCCAAGGGCTTGGTGAAGATATCTGCCAATTGCTCTTCAGTGTTGACGTGTATGATATCAATATCTTCCTTCACAACATGATCTCTGAGAAAGTGATGACGAATTTCAATGTGCTTTGTCTTCGAGTGCTGAACTGGGTTGTTGGCAATCTTGATGGCGCTTTCGTTGTCGCAGTAGAGTGGCACTTGCTTCAGATGAATGCCATAGTCTTTGAGTGTTTGCTTCATCCATAGAAGCTGAGCGCAGCAAGATCCAGCAGCAATGTATTCAGATTCAGCAGTGGAGAGAGATACACAGTTCTGCTTCTTTGAAGACCAACATACAAGTGATCGTCCTAGAAAATGACATGTGCCTGATGTAGACTTGCGATCCACCTTGTCACCAGCATAATCAGCATCCGAGAATCCAACTAGATCAAACTCTGAGCCCTTTGGATACCATAATCCTAGTGTTGGGGTGTGAGCCAAATATCTGAGAATTCGCTTCACAGCTAAGTGATGCGATTCCTTTGGTGCCGCTTGGAATGGCACACATGCAAACACTAAGCATGATATCTGGCCTAGATGCACATAAATAAAGCAAGGAACCAATCATGGAGCTCATACCTTTTGATCGAACTCTTTACCATTGTCGTCGGGACCCAGATGATGTTTGGCTGGCATTGGCGTCGTGTAGCCTTTGCAATCTTGCATTCCAAATTTCTTCAGGCAATCTTTGAGGTATTTCTCTTGAGATATAAAGATGCCGTTGCGTTGCTGACGTATTTGAAGACCAAGGAAGAACTTCAGCTCTCCCATCATGGACATCTGATATTGCTCTTGCATCATATATCCAAACTCATCAGTGTATTTCTGATTGGTGCAGCCGAAGATAATGTCATCCACATATATTTGGCACACAAACAGTTCACCATCATATGTCTTCGTGAAGAGAGTGGGGTCGAGGGAACCAGGTTTGAAGCCTTTGCTCTTCAGGAAGTCTTTGAGTGTGTCATACCAAGCCCTAGGGGCTTGTTTGAGGCCATACAGTGCCTTGTTGAGCTTGTACACCATATCAGGATGTTTTGGATCTTCAAAGCCAGGCGGTTGTGCAACATACACTTCTTCATTCAATCTTGCCATTGAGAAAAGCGCTCTTCACATCCATTTGATGCAGAAGAATGTTATGATGATTTGCATAGGCCAGCAGTATGCGTATGGCTTCAAGTCTAGCCACAGGAGCAAATGTTTCATCGAAGTCAATCCCTTCAACTTGAGTGTATCCTTGAGCAACGAGACGAGCTTTGTTTCTGACAACTTGACCATGCTCATCTTGCTTGTTGCGATATATCCATTTGGTGCCTATTATATTGTGCTTGCGAGGATCAGGACGCTTAACCAGTTCCCATACATTATTCAGCTCAAACTGTTGAAGCTCTTCTTGCATAGCTTGAATCCATTCAGGTTCCATGAAGGCTTCATCAACTTTCTTGGGTTCAGATATTGATACGAATGCGAAGTGCCCACAGAAATTAGCTAGCTGTGTTGCCCTTGAACGAGTGAGTGGACCTGGTGCATTGATGCTATCAATTATTCTCTCAATCTGTACTTCATTTGCAACACGAGGATGTACAGGACGAAGATTTTGCTCTTGCTGATCATTGTCATTGTTAGAAGGATTGTCTTCAGGCTGAGCATTGTCTTCAGGTTGATCAGGTGCGGAGATGATAAGTTCCTCTTCAGGCTGAGCTTCAGAGGTATGATTTCTCCAGTTCCCATAAGTTTGATTGATTCACTGGATGGAACTTCATCTAGCACATTTGGCAGGTGCTCTCTTTGCGAGCCGTTAGTCTCATCGAACCGCACATCCACAGTTTCAACCACTTTATAGTGAAAGAGGTTGAAGACTCTGTAGGAGTGTGAATCCTTTCCATATCCAAGCATAAAACCTTCATGTGCTTTTGGTGCAAATTTTGAAGTGTGATGTGGATCCTTGATCCAGCACCTGGCACCAAATACTCTGAAGTAACTGACATTTGGCTTCTTGCCAGTAAGGAGCTCATAGGATGTCTTGTTCAGAAGCTTGTGAAGATAAACACGGTTGATGATATGGCATGCAGTATCAATGGCTTCAGGCCAGAATTTTCTTGGAGTCTTGTATTCATCAAGCATCGTCCGAGCCATCTCAATAAGTGTTCTGTTCTTGCGTTCGACGACGCCATTCTGCTGTGGCGTGTACGGAGCTGAGAATTCATGTGTGATGCCCAAAGTATCAAGATATGTATCTAGCCCAGTGTTCTTGAATTCAGTGCCATTGTCACTTCTGATGTGCTTTATCTTGACGCCATAGTTGTTCATGGCTCGATTGGCGAAGCGTCTGAAGACATCCTGCACTTCAGTCTTGTAGAGGATTATATGCACCCAAGTATATCTTGAATAATCATCAACAATGACAAAGCCATAGAGACAAGCAGTAGTAGTAAGAGTTGAGTAATGAGTGGGACCGAAAGAGGTCCATGTGGAGCAGTTCGAAGGGTTGAGTCGTTGTCATGATTGTCTTCGAGGGATGCTTGGCCCTCGTCATCTTTCCTGCTTCACAGGCACCGCATAAGTGATCCTTCTTGAACTTGACGCCCTCGATGCCTATGACATGCTTCTTTCTTGCAAGAGTGTGCAAGTTCCTCATGCCAGCATGCCCTAGCCTCCGATGCCAGAGCCAGCATTCTGAAGCTTTTGCTAGAAGACATACGGCAAGTTGTGGTCCTGCTGAGAAATCTACCACGTACAAATCATCTTTCCGATACCCTTCAAACACTAGAGACTTGTCAGATTCCATTAGAACAAGGCAACGATATTTTCCAAACATCACAATCATGTTTAAATCGCAAAGCATTGAGACAGACATTAAGTTGAAACCAAGGGATTCAACAAGCATGACTTTATCCATGTGTTGATCCTTTGAGATTGCAACTCTACCTAGACCCAATACCTTTTTTACCAGTGTCAGCAAATGTGATGTGACTTTTGTCAGATGGACGTAAGGTTGAGTCCATAAGAAGACTTCGCTTGCCAGTCATGTGATTAGTACACCCACTATCAATAATCCATTCTGAAGCAGCTGGTGTCGTACCCTACAGTGCAGTTAGGGGGATAGGCTTCACGAAGAGAATTGTGAAGCAAAAACATTTGACGAGCAAGTGGATTATGAAAGCTTAGATCGAGGTTAGGACTGATAGGGCAAGTAGCAAGCGACTCAGGAACAAAATACATAATAAGACCATTTGGGCATTTGATCTTGCGCCCTACAAGATGTTTAAGGTCCCCAGCAATAGCTTCAGACGATTTTGGTTTTCGGCTGGAGACCTTTCCCTGCAAAAGAGAGTTAAGCTTTCTTAGCCACCCACATCTTCAAGGGTGGCTTTTGAAGCAATGAGTCTAAGTGCAGCATCTGAGAACTTTGGCTTTGGAGCCCTAGCAAAAAGTCTTGCAGGTGGACAATAGTACTCATAAGAATAAGCAGAATAGTTCTTGGTCTTATGAACATGGCGGTTTGATGAAACACGCTCATATTCATAGGCCTGAGTATGGCTTCCCTGCAAAACATTTGCGTTAGTGCGACTCAGGTGAGTCCTCTGTCTATATGAAGCCTTTGGACCGTATGAAGCCTGTGGTCTGGGGTTTGTCTTCTTCACTTGTGGTGTCATGATGACATTCACAGGAAGATTCTCCAAACACCTTTTCGGCACCCAGACTTCTTCATAGGCGGTCCATTCCTGCAGTTAGTACCAATATACCTGGCAAACACTTCACCATTCTGATTCTTAAACAGTTTATAGTTTGCATCAAAGGATTCATCAATAACAATGGGATTAGCACAAGTGAAGCCAGATAGGGTGGATGGATCCACTGAAGGTTCCTTTGCAGCAACCCATGTGGTTTTGGGGTACTGCTCAGGTTTCCAGTAAGAGCCATCAACATTCATTTTCCTTTCGAACCCAACACCCTCTTTCTAGGGTTTCGGTTCAGGATCTGCCTTTTGAGGACATCACATAGTGTCTGATGCCCTTTGAGACTTTTGTAACATCCCTGTTTCAAGCAATGTCTTCAACCTAGCATTCTCATCAGCAATAGTAGTGGTATCCTCAGCAGAGGGGTTAGTTACCACATCAACAGTTGAAGATATTGCAATAGTAGCAGCAGTAGAACAACCAGCAACAGAAGTAGTTGTCACGCTCAATGCATTTAAGACATGGTGGTTCAAATCCTTCCTGAGCGGAACTGATCTGTTCGCGAAGTGACTCGTTTTCCTTTTGAAGATCTTCATGAGCCGCTCTCAATTTCTCAAGATCTTGCTTCCTTTGAAGATAATCATAGGAAAGCTTTTCATGAGTTGTTGAGAGCGTTTCATGACGACTTTCAAGTTCCTCATACTTAACGTGAAGATTTTTTATGTCTTCAATTAAGGACTGAGATCGAGTCATTTCAGCGTCTAACAGGTCATCGCTTTTGTCTAACAGTTTTTGAATATGTTCCATAGCTTTCTGTTGTTCAGTTGCAATTTTAGCAAGTGTTTTGTAGCTGGGTTTGGAACCACAATCAGAGTCATCTTCACTGGAAGTTTGATAGTGAGTAGTGCGTGTGTTTACCTTGGCACCGCGTGCCATGAAGCAGTAGGTAGGAGCGGAGTAGTCCTTGTCATTTGCATGGTGTCGGTGATGAGTCATTGTCTTCAGTGTTGAAGATGGACTTGGCAACGTATGCTGTAGCCAGACTTGCAACGCCAGAATCGGACTCCTCCTCAGACTCCACCTCCACCTCCTCAGAAGCAGACTCCTCCTCTGAATCCATTTCCTTGCCAACAAACGCACGTGCCTTGCCAGATGAGCTCTTCTTGTGTGATGAAGACTTTGAGGAAGACTTGGAAGAAGACTTTGAGTATTTCTTCTTCTTCTTGTCGTCAATCATACTCTCCTTGCTCTTCTTCTTCTTGTTGTTCTCATTGTCCCACTGTGGACACTCAGAGATGTAGTGGCCAGGTTTCTTGCACTTGTGGCATGTTCTCTTCTTGTAGTCATGAGCAGAAGCTTCATCATTCCTTGAGCTTGATCGTGAAGACTTTCTGAAGCCTTTCTTCTTGGTGAATTTTTGGAACTTCTTCACAAGCATAGCAAGCTCCTTTCCAATGTCTTCAGGATCATCAGAACTGCTGTCAGATTCTTCTTCAGATGAGGAGACAGCTTTTGCCTTCAAGGCACGAGTTCGCCCATAGTTGGGACCGTAGATGTCTCTTTTCTCAGAAAGCTGAAACTCGTGTGTGTTGAGCCTCTCAAGTATGTCAGACGGATCGAGTGTTTTGAAGTCAGGACGTTCTTGAATCATCAGGGCTAGGGTGTCAAACGAGCTGTCAAGTGATCTCAGGAGTGTCTTGAACTTCATGCTTGGTGATCTCAGTGGCGCCGAGGGCTTGAAGCTCATTTGTGATGTCAGTGAGTCGATCAAACGTGAGCTGGACATTCTCATTGTCATTTCTCTTGAAGCGGTTGAAGAGGTTGCGAAGGACACTGATTCTCTGATCTCTCTGGGTTGAGACGCCTTCGTTGACCTTGGAGAGCCAGTCCCAGACTAGCTTAGATGTTTCCAAAGCACTCACACGGCCATACTGTCCTTTGGTCAGATGACCACAGATGATGTTCTTGGCAGTGGAGTCCAGTTGAACGAACTTCTTGACATCAGCAGTGGTGACACCTTCACCAGCCTTGGGAACGCCATTCTTGACGACATACCATAGGTCGACATCAATGGCTTCAAGATGCATTGCGCATCTTATTCTTCCAGTAGGGATATTCAGTTCCATCGAAGACTGGGCACGCAGCGGAGACTTTTGATTATCCCTGCAGTCGACATAGCTAAAACTCCAGGTGGTTAAACCGAATCACACAGAACAAGGGAGTACCTTGCTCTGATACCAATTGAAAGTGCTAGTATATCGACTAGAGGGGGGTGAATAGGCGATTTTTATGAAAGTCTTCAAAACATGGAAGTTTCGAAGACAAACGATAGAAATAAACCTATTACCATGCAGCGGAAGGTAGACTACACTAGGCAAACCATAGTCAAGTATTCAATGAAGTGAAAGCACAATGACTAATAGCAGCTAGGCAGTAAGATCAGGTAGGAAGATATTGTGAAGCCAATCAGAACAAGCAGTCACTCAATGAAGACAAAAGATAATGCAATCATGCAATGACTTCACCAAGGCAACAGTAAGTAAAGGAATGGGAAGGATGAAACCAGTGACTCGTTGAAGACAATGATTTGTTGGACCAGTTCCAGTTGCTGTGACAACTGTACGTCTGGTTAGGGAGGCTGAGATTCAACTCAGAAGACCGTCTTCACCTTATTCCCCTTGAGCTAAGGACACCCAGTCCTCGCCCAATCACTCTGGTAAGTCTTCAAGGTAGACTTCCAAACCTTCACAGACTTCGTTCACCGGCGATCCACAATGACTCTTGGATGCTCAGAACGCGACGCCTAACCGGCTGGAGGATTCACAGTCCTCAAGTGTAATAAGTCTTCAGATCACACAGACAGGAAGACTTAAGTGATGCCTAACACTCTTTGGCTCTGGGTGGTTAGGGCTTTATCCTCGCAAGGAATTCTCTCTCAAAGGCTTCGAGGTGGGTTGCTCTCAAACGACAAAAGCCGTAACTAACTCTGAGCAGCCAACCGTTTATGGTTGTAGGGGGTGGGCTATTTATAGCCACTAGGCAACCCACCTGATTTGTCCGAAATGACCCTTGGTCACTAAGGAACTGACATGTGTTCCAACGGTCAGATTTCAAACACACACGGCAACTTTACTTGGGCTACAAGCAAAGCTGACTTATCCAACTCTGGACAAGATTTGCTCTCATAGTCTTCACTCGAAGACATAGGATTTTGGTTAAGCATCACTTCAGTCATTCTGACTGGTTCACTTGGACCCCACTTAACAGTGCGTGGTTCCTATGACTCAACAAAGAAAAACACAGAATGACGAAACTGCTAAGTCTTCGCGCTCCATAGTCTTCACGCGATGTCTTCTCTTGTCATAGTCTTCAATGTGAATGTCTTCACATACCACCTTTGACTTCAATGTCTTCATACATTTTTAGGGGTCATCTCTGGTAGGAAAACCGAATCAATGAGGGACTTCTACCTGTGTTATCCTGCAATTCTCACAAACACATTAGTCCCTCAACTAGGTTTGTCGTCAATACTCCAAAACCAACTAGGGGTGGCACTAGATGCACTTTCAGTTCCACTGCCCAATGACCCAGCTAGTCCTCTTCTGACGAAGATGCTAGTTCTGGCGCCGTACCAGGCACTAGAGAAGAAGGCCATGAAGAAGGGCAAGGAGGCCAGAACTGGCCTTCGCTGTAAAGGTACTTCGTACATAACGCCTGAAGATACCGAACCTCCCTCCTCCCACGAGGGGGACGAAGACGAAGAGGAAGAGGAGGAGAACAATTCTCCCCCTAAAGGAGAAAAGAATAAAAGGGGGGCGTCCGCAGACTTAGACGCGGAGGCGTCCAAGAAGGGGTGAGGGAGTCCTGGATTAGGGGGTGTTCGGGTGGCCGGACTATACCTTCAGCCGGACTCCTGGACTATGAAGATACAAGATTGAAGACTTCGTCCCGTGTCCGGATGGGACTTTCCTTGGCGTGGAAGGCAAGCTTGGCGATGCGGATATTCAAGATCTCCTACCATTGTAACCGACTTTATGTAACCCTAACCCTATCCGGTGTCTATATAAACCGGAGGGTTGTAGTCCGTAGGCGATCAACTCCATATACAACAATCATACCATAGGCTAGCTTCTAGGGTTTAGCCTCCTTGATCTCGTGGTAGATCTACTCTTGTACTACCCATATCATCAATATTAATCAAGCAGGACGTAGGGTTTTACCTCCATCAAGAGGGCCCGAACCTGGGTAAAACATCGTGTTTCCTGCCTCCTGTTACCATCCGGCCTAGATGCACAGTTTGGGATCCACTACCCGAGATCCGCCGGTTTTGACACCGACATTGGTGCTTTCATTGAGGGTTCCTCTGTGTCGTCGCCTTTAGGCCCGATGTCTCCTTTGATCATCAACAACGATGCAGTCCAGGGTGAGACTTTGCTCCTCGGACAGATCTTCGTCTTCGGCGGCTTCGCTCTGCAGGCCAATTCGCTCGGCCACCTGGAGCAGATCGAAAGCTACGCCCCTGGCCATCAGGTCAGGTTTGGAAGCCTAAACTACACGGCTTGACATCCACGGGGACTTGATCTTCGACGGATTCGAGCCACAGCCAAGCGCGCCGCACTGCCTCGATGGGCATGATATAGCTCTGCCGCCGAATAGTGCCTTGGAAGCCGCATACGCATCGGTTTCGACCATTGATTCAGAGCCTACTGCGCAGATCGAGGATCAGCGGTTGGACGCTGCCTCAGGGGCTGCGATCTCAGAGGCGATCGAGCTGAACGCTAGCCCCGCACTCTGCACTACCCGTGACTCCGAGGATCCGGACTCCTCCCCGGACTCTGAACCCCCCGCGCCCCTGCCAATCAAATCCGATTGGGCGCCGATAATGGAGTTCACCGCTGTAGACATCTTTCAGCATTCGCCTTTTGGCGACATCCTGAATTCTCTTAAGTCTCTCTCTTTATCAGGAGAGCCTTGGCCAGACTACGGTCAACGAGGGTGGAATACGGACGATGAGGAAATTCAAAGCCCACCCACCACCCACTTTGTAGCCACTATCGACGATCTAACCGACATGCTTGACTTCAGCTCCGAAGACATCGACGGCATGGACGACGATGTAGGTGACGAACAGGAACCAGTACCTGTAGGGCGCTGGAAGGCCACCTCGTCATATGACATATATATGGTGGACACTCCAAAAGATGGAGATGGTGATGGAACAGTGGGGGATGACGCCCCCAAGAAATAGCCAAAGCGCCGGCGTCAGCGGCCCCGCTCTAAATCCTGCCAAAACAAAAACGGTGATTCCGGCACGGGAGATAATACTACCCCGGATAGCGCCGAAGAACACCCACCTCAGCAAGATTCGGCACAGGAAGATGGAGAAGCCAGCCCTCATGAGAGAGCGGTAGACCGAGAGGTCGAGGATGATAACTATATGCCTCCCTCCGAAGACGAGGCAAGCCTCGATGACGACGAATTCATCATACCATCAGACCCCGCCGAACAAGAGCGTTTTA
>NW_024112362.1:0-11499 GCF_003073215.2 Triticum urartu | reverse complement strand
GAGAGAGAATACTCTTCAAGATGCTAAGGACAAAGGATTGGCTAAAGCTTCAAGCTCAAGACTCTTCATTTTACATTTTAGTGATCCAAGATCACATTGAGTCCATAGGAAAAGCCAATACTATCAAGGAGGGATGAGGTGTTGCTTAATGAGCCTCTTGCTTCATGTGCTTAATGATATGCTCCAAAACCCTTAGCTACTTTCCCACTTCCACAAATCACCTAAACCCTAAGCCAAACTCGGTCATACCGATTCTTTCTATCCGGCGCCACCAAGTTTCACTTGTCATAAGCCACTGCCAAACCCTAGCAATTCGGTTCTACCGATAGGGATCTCGGTCTCACCGAGATGGGATTGCAAACTCTCTGTTTCCCTTTCGTAACTTTTCGGTCTCACCGAAAGAGCGAATCGGTCCCACCAAGATTGCAATGTAAACTCTTTGTTTCCCTTTTGTAACTTTTCTGTCTCACCGAAAGAGCAAATCGGTCCCACCGAGTTTTCCTCACCAACTCTCTGGTTAGCTTATTACCAAACTCGGTCTCACCGAGTTTGTGTAATCGGTCTCACCGAGATTACGTTATGCCCAAACCCTAACCATATCGGTCCTACCGAGTTGCATGTCAGTCCCACCGAAAATCTCTAACGGTCACTAGGTTTACCTTTTCGGTCCGACCGAGTTTGTTGATTCGGTCCCACCGAGATTGGAAAACTGTGTGTAACGGTTGGATTTTGTGTGGAGGCTATATATACCCCTCCACCTCCTCTTCATTCGTGGAGAGAGCCATCAGACTAAGCCTACACTTCCAGCATCCTATTTCTGAGAGAGAACTACCTACTCATGTGTTGAGGCCAAGATATTCCATTCCTACCATATGAATCTTGATCTCTAGCCTTCCCCAAGTTGCTTTCCACTCAAACCTTCTTTCCATCAGATCGAAATCCTATGAGAGAGAGTTGAGTGTTGGGGAGACTATCATTTGAAGCACAAGAGCAAGGAGTTCATTACCTACACACCATTTGTTACTTCTTGGAGAGTGGTGTCTCCTAGATTGGCTAGGTGTCACTTGGGAGCCTCCGACAAGACTGTGGAGTTGAACCAAGGAGTTTGTAAGGGCAAGGAGATCGCCTACTTCGTGAAGATCTACCGCTAGTGAGGCAAGTCCTTTGTGGGCGATGGCCATGGTGGGATAGACAAGGTTGCTTCTTCGTGGAACCTTCGTGGGTGGTTGCTTCTTCGTGGACCCTTCGTGGGTGGAGCCCTCCGTGGACTCGCGCAACCATTACCCTTCGTGGGTGGAGCCCTTCGTGGACTCGCGCAACCGTTACCCTTCGTCGGTTGAAGTCTCCATCAACGTGGATGTAGGATAGCACCACCTATCCGAACCACGGGAAAAACATCCGTGTCTCCAATTGCGTTTGAATTCTCCAAACCCTTCCCCTTACATTCTTCCAAGTTGCATGCTTTACATTCCGCTGCTCATATACTCTTCGCATGCTTGCTTGATATGTATTGTGTATGTTGAAATTGTGCCTGAAACTCCACTCAAACCAAAAAGGCCTAAAAATTGCAACTTTAGCTCTAAGTGTCTAATCACCCCCCTCTAGACACATCTACTTCTAGATCCTACACGTTCTCACCGGTGTGGTGATCCGGCGCCAACAGGTACTCCTCCTCGCTGGAAGCGTGCACCCGGTCCACGTACCGCCAAGCGTAGATGAGGCGCTTGGGCCCGACTGCACTCAGGGCGTCGGCACAGGCATCCTCCGCCACCCTCACGGCCTTCGCACGAGCCTTCTGCCAAAGAGCCAATTGCCTCACTCTCTCGGACGGGACATAGGCCTCCCAGGCAGCTTGTTACACATGACATAGGCCACAAGGCAACATCCATTTCTTTCCAAAGCTCCTCAAGGCTGGGGGGGCTCGGCGGGCGGCGCGGCGTTCTCCTCGTAGCGAGGAGCCGACGCATCCTCCGACGCGCATGCTGGCGAGATTGGGAACGCCAACGCGTCCACCTCAACGCATCGCAGCGAGGAGCGGAACGCCGACGCGTCCTCCTCGACTAGTGGCGGCGAGGAACGGAACTGCGACGCGTCGCGTCGCGGCGAGGAACGGAACACCGACGCGTCCTCCTCGACTAGTGGCGGCGAGGAATGGAACGGCGACGCGTCGCGTAGCGGCGAGGAGCGGAACACCGACGCGTCCTCCTCGACTAGTAGCGGCGAGGAACGGAATGGCGACGCGTGACCGTCCGCACGGTGCAACGAGGGGCTCCTATGGCTTCGGAGGGGCGATGCCATGGTGGTTGACGTGAGAGGGAGGGGGAGTAGATAGCGATGAACGTGAATGTGAGGGGGGGGAGATAGCGATGTCGTGGGAGGCGCAATATTTATAGCGAGCAATGGCACACCTACGTAAGATATAGACTCAGCTGCACTAACTTAACTGCCGGTCCAGTTGCGTCACTGACATGTGGGCCAGACCCCTGTTGGGCCCATATGTCAGTGACCGAATGCACCTGCAGTTAAGTAACAGCTACATGGGCATATTTGTTGGAGTAAATTACGAGGGAGCGAAGGGGTGGAAATATTGTTGGTCACAACGGATTGGACGAGCGTGGGGGGAGGAGAGTCATGCATGCATATTTTTTCACACGGGGTGGAGTGGTGGGACCGCCGGAGGGAGAAGGAGAGTTTGGCAGGCATATTGTTTCCACACATGGAGAGGAAAAAATTTGGAGACGAACGGGCTTCCTGCAGGTATGGGGAACGGTTCAATGCCTGCGCTATGAGAGGTCGCGTCTATGTCAGAGCAATCACTCCCTCCAGTCCTTTATTGTTTGGGTATAACAAAATCTCGTTTTCCATTCACATTTTACAAGTAAAATTCGTGGACAAACTTTGACCCAAAGTACGATGGGGACTAGTAAACCAGAATGGAGGCAGTAGTTTTTCTTAATCAAAGAAGGGTTTCCCCTCCCGATTTTCATTACTAAAAACCAGCATCTAAATCTAAACCATAGTATTCGCCCTAGAACTACCAGGTTCAACATCTCGCAACATAAACCCATACAACCTCCATCGCAAAAAAAACCATACAACCATACGCCAAGGAGGTACGTAGTACTATGAATTCCATTTTCGCTCCATACTAATCGTTCTAAAAACTACTTACTACTTATAACGCGCCATTGAAAATCGGAACTCTTAACCCCGCTAAAAAAACGATATTTTAAACATGGCTACTCGATCTGTGGCATCTGGCGAGCCACCGCGCTCCAAGTCGTTCACCTGTGGTCCCAATCATCAACTCCTACGGATCAAATTATCACGCCAGCTGACTATTCCTACAAAGGTGCTCCACCACGTACCCGGTACCCGCGAAAGCATCAATCGTGCACCTAGGGTTTTAGGGTTTATTTGTTAACGTCGCCTTTACGTAACACTCATGTGTGCGAGACAGCGAGAGGCCGACTACGTGCGTGCACCTCTTCTCTTCGTATATGTACTCCACCGTTTGTCTGGTGTCCAAAAAATTATAATAACTACTAGCAATGTGCCAATGCGTTGCCACACGATCAAAGTAGATTATTACATATTCACCGATTTGATAGAAAAAAGTCTAGTTTTGAAATATGTATATCACTAAAAATATGTTATGTTTCACTCAAAATATATTCCTTTGGCGGTTTTGATGAGATAAGGGAGGAATGTTGTTGGTTTCAAGATTCGAGAAGTGGTATATGTCTAATTTCTACTCTTACTAGCAAGATGCCCGTGCATTGCATGGAACATCAAGAGCTTGTGGGAGAAAAGGATGAACGAGGGAAGGCCTTATCTGCAAATGTGGTGAAGAGTGCGGGTAAATTGTCATATTTTCCTTCCTATCTGTCAGATATAAATCAGACGACCTACATTGCAGGATGGCAGGCCCACCATCATCACCAACTCTATTTTTTATCCCTACTCTTATAAAAAGCATAGTTGGTGATGATCGTGTGCCTGCCATCCTACAATATAGGCCGTCCGATCTATATCTGACGGATAGGAAGGGAACTATGGCAATTTTGCAAAAAGATACCCACACCCCTCTCCACATTTGCAAATAAGGCCTTCCCTCGTTCATGCTTTTGCCCCACAAGATAAACTACTCATACAATGCATCTTGATGTTCCGTGCAACGCATGGGCATCTTGCTAGTTGTTGCAAAAAGCCCATGTGTGTGTGAGAGAGAGGGAGAGTGGAGGAGGACGGAGTGCATGTGTGACAAAGACACAAGGAGTGTGTGTGCGATAGGTATCAGCTTAAAATGAGGCGATAGTGTGTGTGTGCACGATCGAGAGGGCGTGTCTCAAGAAGGGAAGAAAAATCTACATAGATACAAGGAGCGGGAGAGAGACATGTATGCGATGGTGGAAGCACGAGTGTGCGGGTGTATAAACCTATCTAGAGGCTAGCTAGTCGATAAATGTTTGTGAGAGAAATACGAGTCGGGGTGCGAAAGCGAGAGTTTTGTGTGTGTGAGAGAGAGAGGTAGTCGGGAAGGGGAGTGGAAGCAGGAGTTGTGTGTGTGTCTGTGTGTGAGAGAGAGGAGACGGTAGTCGGGGTTGTCTGATCGGTAAACAAATGAATAATGTCAGTCTGGGATGGAGACGAAAAGGAGACCGCAACAAATGTTGTGTCTACAGAGAGAGAGAGAGTAATTTTAGTGGTATGAGTCATATGTAGAGACATATAGGGTGTGTGAGAGAATCCCGTAGAGAGGAAGACGAAGTGAAAGATGAGTGGAGACTCTGTGTGTGGCGGTGAAAAAGAAAGCTTAGGTACCGAGTGATACCAGAGAACAGTAGAGACGTGAGAGATAATGAAAACCGTGTAATGTATAATGATTGGGAGAGTGTGACACTTCTCAAGGGAGACGTCGAGAGACCATGTTTGCGAGGATAGGATAAACATGAAGTGAGCGTGCGGGTGAGCTGGAGAAAAGAGAGTGATAGCTACCTGAAGGAGCATGCATGCGAGAGAGATGGGGCGTGAAAGTGAAAGTGCTAGTGATCGACTAGATGGGGGTGAATAGGCAATTTTTATGAAAGTCTTCAAAACATGGAAGTTTCGAAGACAACCGATAGAAATAAACCTATTACCATGCAGCGGAAGGTAGACTACACTAGGCAAACCATAGTCAAGTATTTCAATGAAAGTGAAAGCGCAATGACTAATAGCAGCTAGGCAGTAAGGATCAGGTAGGAAGATATGTTGAAGCCAATCAGAACAAGCAGTCACTCAGTGAAGACAGAAGATAATGCAATCATACAATGACTTCACAAGGAACAATAGTAAATAAAGAGTAGGGAAGGATGAAACTAGTGACTCGTCGAAGACAATGATTTGTTGGACCAGTTCCAGTTGCTGTGACAACTGTACGTCTGGTTAGGGAGGCTGAGATTCAACTCAGAAGACCTCGTCTTCACCTTATTCCCCTTGAGCTAAGGACACCCAGTCCTCGCCCAATCACTCTGGTAAGTCTTCAAGGTAGACTTCCAAACCTTCATAGACTTCTTTCACCGGCGATCCACAATGACTCTTGGATGCTCAGAACGCGGCGCCTAACCGGCTGGAGGATTCACAGTCCTCAAGTGTAATAAGTCTTCAGATCACACAGACAGGAAGACTTAAGTGATGCCTAACACTCTTTGGCTTTGGGTGTTTAGGGCTTTGTCCTCGCAAGGAATTCTCTCTCAAAGGCTTCGAGGTGGGTTGCTCTCAAACGACAAAAGCCATACTCTAACTCTGAGCAGCCAACCGTTTCTGGTTGTAGGGGGTGGGCTATTTATAGCCACTAGGCAACCCGACCTGATTTGTCCGAAATGACCCTGGGTCACTAAGGAACTGACACGTGTTCCAACGGTCAGATTTCAAACACACACGGCAACTTTACTTGGGCTACAAGCAAAGCTGACTTATCCAACTCTGGACAAGATTTGCTCTCATAGTCTTCACTCAAAGACATAGGATTTTGGTTAAGCATCACTTCAGTCATTCTGACTAGTTCTCTTGGACCCCACTTAACAGTACGGTGGTTCCTATGACTCAACAAAGAAAAACACAGAACGACGAAACTGCTAAGTCCTCGCGCTCCATAGTCTTCACGCGATGTCTTCTCTTGTCATAGTCTTCAATGTGAATGTCTTCACATACCACCTTTGACTTCAATGTCTTCATACATTTTTAGGGGTCATCTCTGGTAGGAAAACCGAATCAATGAGGGACTTCTACCTATGTTATCCTGCAATCTCACAAACACATTAGTCCCTCAACTAGGTTAATCGTCAATACTCCAAAACCAACTAGGGGTGGCAGTAGATGCACTTACAATCTCCCCCTTTTTGGTGATCGATGACAAACTGGTTGAAGTTTTCAACAGGGAATAAAATATGTGAAATTGTAAAGGATAGGTTATTGTCTTCATAAGTGGCAAAGGCACCCCCTGAAGATGTGCATATAAGTAATTTGCTTTTGGTATGCAAATGCACATGGCAGGTTGTACTTGTGGAGATCCTCTTCAACTTATGATGACAATTCATCATGCATGAAAAATTATGTGAAGATAATGACATGCATAATAAAAAATGGACGTCTGCAAAATGATCTAAGTGCGGAATTTATCGTCGCACATGCGGAATATATCATCGCATCGCAGAATAGCAAATAAGTAGCAGACGACCATCGAGTTTTAAGTGTTACAACTCAAAGAACCAAATGTATCAAAACGAGAGTTGTAAACACTAGGCAAAATATAAAGCAACCGCCCATATGGACACGCTTGAAGACTATCAAACTCATATGCTTCTCCCCCTTTTGTTAGTAAGGACCAAAAAGGTTTGAAGACATAGAGCGTCTAATCGTTCCCATGTGGAGTAGGTGAAGCAGCAAGGTCGTCGGTGTTGTTAGGCGGTGCAGACGAACTCGGGGCAGTGTCGATGCGTGCAGAAGTAGGGGGCGGTGAAGTAGCATCATCTTCGTCATCGATCACTCTGACATTCACAGTTGCCGCGGAGGAAGAGAACTCAGAGTCTTCAAGAGACAGAGTTTGTCGCAGCACAGTCCTTCTTGGAGGTGTGGAGTCAAACTTGAAGCATTCAGAGAAGCCATCCTCTTGAAGATCATCTTCAGAACGCATAAGCGTCAGCCCTTTCCATGTACGCCGACAGGTTTCATGGGCAACAAAGGCATTCTTGGTGGCAAGATTGCGAATGCGGTTGACATCCACCAAGAGGCTTTGCATCTGACGCTTAAGCCAGTCATGATGCTTATCCTGTTTCTGATGCAGCGCGACGAGAAGCTCTCGATCATTGAGGACACGAGATCATCTTTGAGGCCTTTGCGCAATAGTGCTACCAGTGGCGTCAATTTGAGCATGCGGGGCACGTGTGTTTCCAGCAAGGGGATAAACACGAGACACTGCTGAAATTCCTTCAATGGGCTGGGTGAAGCTTTGGTGATCAGCATTATGAAGATAAATGCGATCCTTAGCAGGCTCTGGGTAAATGGCTTCAAAACTGACAGATCAACCTCGGGCCAAGATATAGATGATGCGCGGCTAGACGCTGATAGTTGAAGGCTGAGTGACGCTTGGATCAGACGCATGACCCATGAGCATAAAATTTCAAAACCCAAAGATGTCGGAGCCAGACGGCAGCCAACTGGCCTGATAAAGAAGTTTTTGAGCATAAAGCTGATGCCATTGAGATATAGAAAACAAAGTCTTCATTGCTCCCTTCAAGCTTTGCTGCAGATGAGTGTCCTTTGACAGGCCATAGAGTCTTCCCGATGATGTGGTAGATGGTGCGAGGCAGTACTCTAGTCTTCAACAAAGAACTCCTTAGGATATTCAGCATCTGGAGGAGGCTCATCCATGCTCAGGCATTTGACTCATGTTGGGTTCTGGCTTCTGAAAGATGCTTTCCAAGGCATTTTGATGTTGTTGACAACCTGGTTCATAGTATTCACTAGGAGTGTGCAGGCCTGTGAGCTCAATGATATCAAGAGCTTTAGCTTCATGATGGACATTGCCTGTCATCCACTCAAGGACCCAAGTCTTCGGATCCCTGTTGTAGCCTTGAATATGAAGAGTGGCATAGAATTGAAGCAACAACTCTTCATTCCAGTGCTCCTTGTCGGTGATGAACTGCAGCAGACCAGCATCTCTGAAACAGTCCAATGCTTCTTCGAGGCAGGGCAGACCAGCCATAGCTTCAGAGTCGAGGCGCATATGTGGAAATATGCGCCCTTGATTGTATAGGACACAGGAATAGTGCTGCGCTGCTGATAGCTCCAGAACCGATCTGAAGAAATGCGCGGTTTGGTATAAGGGTTCTTGGAGCTATTAAAGAAGGTATTATGTTCCACGAAGCCATTCGCATTGAAGACCCCAGGTGAAGTGGCAGTGCCTGGGAATCGTGGAAGTCTTGGCTTGGGCTTTTGGACATGAGGCCTGTGCTCGACGTGGTACTCAAATTGTGGACCAGCAGCAGGCGGAGGAGTCAGAATGGGCCATCGAACCATAACTGGCTGACCACGATCAAATGCCAGCTCCATTGTGTGAGGTCTTGGAGGGGGAACAGGGGCATTGGCATTGTCTTCATGGGCTTCAGGGGCCACATTGACTTCAGGTGCAGGCTCCACATTTGCTTCAGCCATGACTACGTCATTGGCTTCATTGGTGTTGGTGGTGGCAGCCTCAGGATTCTCAACCTCCACTTGAGAAGCTGGAGGGTCGGTCACGTTCTCCTTGAGAACAACATCTTGGTGAGACGGGGGTGTAGCAACTCTTGGGGCTTCTTCTTCATCGGCTGATGCAGCCGGAACATCTTCAGCCAGTTTGGCTTCGGATTCAGTCACAGTAGGAGTGGCATCTGGAAACACTTGACGTGCAACAGATTGGTGGTGCACTTCTCCTTCTGGAACGCTCGATAGAGGGACTTGAGGCCTTGGTCCTTTGCGAAGCCTGCGCAACGCTGGCGACGCCTTTGGAGATGGAGTTTGCTGGGCCTCAAAGTCATCTTCTTCTTCTTCGGGGTGGTGTGACTTGTTGTTGGAGTACTCGGGTGTCTTGTTGTTGTGGGTGATCAGCCCACGATGCATCCTGAGCAATTGGCGTCAGAGGACGACCAATGCTGATGAGTTCGCTGTTCGTGAGAACAGGCGATGATACCAAGTTGTGCTCGATCTGAGGAAGAACTACATCATCTTCAACATTGTCATGGTGACCAATGTCTTCAGCAGCGGTGGGATCAACTGCTGGAATGTCTTCAGCTTCATGAGCCTCTGTGGAAGCAGGCTCATGGACAATCAGTTGGCGCTCTTGGTGTGTAGATGCAGGGCGAACCATTGAGATAGGTTCAACAACTAAGGGCTCTGTGGGAGCAGCCCGATCCTTCTTGGTCTTGCGCTTCTTCTTGGAGGGAGCAGCATCAGAGGCTTCAGGATGTTTCCTCTTTCTGGCTTCAGCCTCAGCAGTCCTCGTCTTCTTCAGTTCTGAAGCGGTTGACCTGACCTTTGGCTTCGAGCCAGTCATGCTGGCTGGGAAGACAATGGGATGTGCTTCCTGCCTTGGTGCTTCGGGTTCGGCCACAGCTGGCTTCTTCTTCTTCTTTGCAGCCATCCTGGGATCGATGCCAGGACGACCAAGAGCCTTGCGCTTCTCAGCCTCATTGTAGGCTTGCACACACTTGTCAGCCAGGCTCTTCATGCGCTCACGAGAACCTTTAGCTTCTTCACGCTTCTTGAGAAAGGCTTCCTTGAGCTCGTGCAGCATGATCTTGAAGTTTTTGACATCTTGCACGCTGAGCTTGGCCATGTGCTTCTTGAACTGAGCTTTCTCATAGTCGATCTTTTGCTTCAGTTCAACGATGCGCTGAGCTAGAGCTAGCTCAGAAGCAATGGCGCCAGTGAAGGCGACACTGAGGCCAATTGGAAGTTGCAGATCTTCAAAGCTGAGGTTGGGCGTGTCAAACCACTCATCAATGAAGTTATGGGTGATTGCCACATCAAAGAGAGGCAAATCATTGAAGATCTCTTGCTTCTCTTTGCTCTTGATCAGTTGCTCAAGAGCGTCATCTGCAAGATCTTCATCGCTGGACAGATCAATGGCTCGTTGCGCAGAATAGCAGCAGCAGTCAGTTCTTGGCTGGTGTGTTGCAAGGCATCTTTACTTCGAGGGCTTGGAGATGCGTGACAAATCTTCAGACTGCACACTGTCTTCAGGAGGTGCAGTAGCCAGTGGCTTCGCCCGTGAGATTTTTGGTGCTGAGGCAGGCTTTGAAGCTTTAGGCTTCTTCAGTTTCTTTGGCTTCGGCGGTGCAGGCGCTTCATCAGATTCAGCGTCATCTGCAGGCTCATCCACGGCTGTCCCTTGAACCATGATATGAGTGATGAGACCTTCCAGGTTGTAGAAGGGCCCAACAAGATTGGGTTCAGCTTCGCGGGTGCCATCGGCACGGGGAGCAGAAGGGACCAGGGTTGAAGTCTAGTCCCAATGACTTCTTGTTTGCTTAGCCGAATTCTTGGCAAACTGGAAGTTGCGCTTGAACAGATTGTCGTCACGACACCATAGCAATGACGATGGGTGTGCATCCGCAGGCTGTGGTCCACGGACCATGCAGGGATAGAAGCCTTGTTCAATGGCTTCATCTCTGGACCTGGGTTGAAGATTTCTGTATAGGATGTCTCCCCATGGTCGCTTGATGGCATTTTTCTCAGCATATTCCTGGGTCACAAACCTGTACTTGAACCATTGTTCTGCCCAATATCTTCGAATCCATTGGATTCGGGTCTTGCGCTGATTGTAATCCTCTTCAGGATCTGTCTTGTAAAGCTCTGAGAGGTCATCAGGCAAATCTCTTGACGTTCCCCCACGACGCTGTCTGCCACCCTTCCTTACTGATTTCTCTGCAGCCATGAACTTCAAACTGAATGGCTTCAACACGTTCAAAGGCTTCAAAGGCTTTCGCTTGCTGGACAAACAGGAACTGGCTTCGGGAGAGTTAATGTGATGCTGTAAGAATTCTGCAAACGAATGCAGACTATGAGAACCAAGGGATTCTCCCACGGACATGTACCTGTGACAGCATTAGAGATGCGAGGGAAGGGGAAGAGGTCATATGCATTCTCAGAAGATTTTGAAGATAAATCAGTTTAGAGACATTGACCTCATCGTGCGAAGACATTCACTTATATGTTGAGAGTTGGTTCCAGATTTGTACGAATCCACGAATAAGTACAAGTGAGGAATCTAACTAGATATGAAGCTTAAGTGAATATCTAGGCAGTATGAGATGCAGACAGGATAGATCTAACATTGTATAGGCAGAAACCTATTTTGGAACAGGATGAATCTTTGAGGATCAAAAAGATGGTAAAAATAGAGTTATATTTACCACACGAAGAACTGCTAGATGGGAAGAGTAGGAGACCGAGCAGTTCAATCCACTGTGCCCTAAC
>NW_024112361.1:0-73428 GCF_003073215.2 Triticum urartu | reverse complement strand
AGAGAAAATCACGGCTGAGCTGCATCGATCTGCTGCTGATTCGCCGGGCAATCAGGCTCCGAGCCTCCGCCACATGCATCGCACGATTCTTGCGTGACGCACAGATCACCCAACATGCCAACACCCGCGCAAATCCCTACAGAAAATCATTCCGCCGAACTGCGCCCGGATCGCGCCGCCAGAGGCACCGCTATAGCCGCTAGAAGGATGTGGGCTAGGACGTCTGTTTCAGGATTTTAGGTACAGGAATGGGCTGCGTCTATCGAATAATTAAAACCCATTTCGTCAGCGCTTCAATCTTATCCGGAGCAAACAATCCGGCCAATCCACAAATGAGAGAAATCCCCACGGAAAATCACCAAAAGAACCGAAACAGAACAGGCAAGACACTGACGCGGGACCACTCACGATAAGGCAGAACGAAAGTACGAACGGCCACCACCACCACCAGTCTATGGGGCTCCCTCCCGAGCCAGACCAGGAGGCAGCCACCGCCTGCTACGCTACAAGCGGCCACAGCAACCTTCCCCGGCAACATCACATACGGGGAGCCCCAAATCTTGCGACAACAACCATAACACGGCTACGACATATCCAGACCACATTGCAATGTCATTGACAGTAGCAAACACTAGCTAGGAGCTTGCGGGGCGTCGCAAAGCCGGCTTTACTGCCCCTCGCTCGAGTCGTTCTTTGGAGCCTCCCTGATCTCCTCCTCCGCGGTGTCCTCCTGATAAAAAGCCAAGGAAGTCGGTTACGATTGTTCAAGGAGGATGATGGTTTTGAGGAACACGACAAGATAAAAGATGTGCTTGCGAAATCGACGATACCGTGATGTCAGAAGTCCAGAGGGTCAAGTTATCACGAAGGAGTTGCATGATCAAGGTGCTGTCCTTGTAGGATTCTTCGCTCAGGGTGTCCAGCTCCGAAATGGCCTCATCGAATGCCTGCAGAATGAATGGAACGTCATCATGATGCCAAGTTGCAAAGAATGTCTAAAGGAAGATCCAAAGCTTATAAATAAATAATTGAAATACAATTGGAGATGAAAGTCAAAATGGGCCAGAAGAATAAATAACTGAAATGAAATTAACGATGAAAAGTTACATATAAAAATGTAATAAAAAATACTCCATTTTGCATCAAAGAATCTAACTATTAAGGAAACTGGCACTTCATGACGAACTGTTGGCCAAGTTCTGCTACACCTATGGAAGATTATTTTATCCATTATTCTCTAGAAGACACTTCTATACCAAATATAAAGGCACTGAGAACAGGTCAAGTACAAGCTCGCGTTCATGAGTCACAACAGCTAGTACAACAAACACTGGCGTTCAACCAATAATACGAGGGAGAGATACTTAATGATAATATAATCATACAAGATTAGGTGCACCAGTGACCACATGTTTCTTTTTGTGGGCAGTGGTCACACTCAACAACCACAGTTGACAAGCAATGCAAGGATTTTGTTGTCTCCAAGACCACAGCTAAAGATTATGGAAAAGTTCCATTGGCTCTAAAGTCAAATGACCACAAGCAAACTAATATGAATTGCCGTGTGCTCTGTCCATGATCACAAGCAAAAACTGGCCGCTAAAATATACAAGGGGATATCAAATTTACTAGTCCAGTAGATGAAAAATAGATTGCATTATTTCTCCAGTTGTGAAGTTTTATATATTTAAATAAGGTGTGGTACTTACACAATGGTGAACCGACCCTCAAATTTCTCATTGGTATCCCTTTTGCATGCTTAAAAATTGCTATATTATTGTGTGGTCAAAACAAACAGCACAATGAAGGTGGCAGTGTAAATATGACAAAAACAATGTGATTTGGATCAAATATTAGCCAAATTGCTGCTGGTCTATTTTTCATAAATCTGCATGTATTACGAGCCGCATTATTTGTAATTAATTTTACCAGTTCACCTTATCAAACATGAAAGCATCATTCAGAGAAAAATAATTTAATTACATGTATAGTGTATCTAGCACGTCACAAGCAAAAAAAGAACATCCAACATTCCAACTGACTCAGAAAAACTACCATGCACAGGCAAAAACAGAACATCTAACTGACTCAGAAAAACTAACCTGCTTTGCGAGATTGCAAGCACGATCAGGCGAGTTGAGGATCTCATAATAGAACACCGAGAAGTTCAGTGCCAGCCCAAGCCTAATCGGATGAGTTGGAGCCAGCTCAGCCAAAGCAATATCCTGAAAGATTATACAGCAAACCAAACCTTTTTAAACAAGAGAAGTAGAACATATTATATAATCCCAAAGAAACATTTAACAAATTCAGAAGAATGATTCTTCGCCAATAAATTGACATTGTTAAATATGAAAACAAGTGATCAACCTGAGCAGCCTTGTATGCCACCATGGTATTCTCAGCAGCATCCTTCCTCTCAGGCCCACTCTTGAATTCGGCAAGATACCTATTTATCACAGTTGCTTCAGCTAAATGAAAAATTACAATCCCATAATTAATGAAGAATCCCTACGGGCCATCATACCTGTAGTAGTCACCCTTCATCTTAAGATAGAAGACCTTGGACTCAGGGGCAGTGGAAGACGGGACAAGGTGGGTTTCGAGCAGCTTGAGGATGCCATCACAGATCTTGCTAAGCTCAGTCTCGATCTTGCCACGGTACTCCTTGATGAGCGTGACCCGGTCCTCGTTGCCACGGCTCTCCTCCTTCTGCTCAATGGAGGAGATGATGCGCCATGAGGCACGGCGGGCTCCAATCACATTCTTGTATGCAACAGAGAGCAGGTTGCGCTCCTCCACAGTGAGTTCCTCGGAGTCGACGGTCTTGGCCACCTTCTCCATGAACTCAACCATCTCCTCGTACCTCTCAGCCTGCTCGGCGAGCTTAGCCATGTACACATTCTCCTCACGGGAAAGCTCCGCTGGTGCCGTCATCTTCACAGTTCACAATTTCAATTTTTTCTGAATGCCAAATCTGCAGGATCAAAGAGAAAAACAACAGTCAGCTAACTGCTCGCCCCAAATCAATTTTTTCTCAATACTGATATGGATATGTACAAATACACAATTCTACAATGAGTAATCTATGATCCACGCACAAATACACATGTTGCCTGACAAAATTCCACAAGGAAAGCACTATTAAGCAAAAAAAACAAAAGCAGCTGTAATTCTTTCAGATAGGCCCCAAATACCGAAAACAGGTTTGATTTTGAATTGTATACTGCACACTGGCACAAATAACAAGGCCAATTTTGCATACCACCGTGCCCCGCATATCCGAGCGAAATACAACCCCTGCAATACTGCAAAGCATCGGATCTAATCTGCCGTAATATATCCACACGAGGGGGGAAAACGAAGTAACGAAATTCACGCATGCAAAACACACACCAAACCCAGGCTTTGACGGGATCCGACGTGCGGCAAATCCTATCAAACCAGTCGCGGGTAGATCACAACGATCCTATAACAACACCATTCACTACGCACGGTAACAATTCCGTACGAAACAGCAGATTTAACCCGAGAATTCAGCGCAACAAATCCCGTCAGAACACCGCGGATCAGGGCGACGGGAGGGGATGGAGGGGCGGGGGTACCAGCGAAGATCTAGTCAAATGACGACGATAATCGGAGGAGAATTGAGGGATGCGGCGGTGAGATTTGATTTGAGGAGGAAACGGCTGGGTACCTGCGTCTGCGTGTGTCGCCGCTGGTCTCCTCGTCGCGCTTGGGCTTTCGAACTGGGGAGAGGAGGCGGCGCCCGGGGGGGGCCCTAGAAAAGCAGCCCCCCGAGACCCCTGCGCCCAATGGGGCCCCGACGCGTGGCCCCGCCTGGCCCCACGGCGCAGCGGGACAACCGAGGGTTTGCGATGGGGACGACCACCGACGGGCTGCCCCACGCGTCAGCGGGCCCCGGGCGCGTCGTGCCGATAAGCTCGACCACCGCCGCGACAGCCTAGCGTCGTTGGACTGGATCGGCGCGGGAGGGAGGGATGGAAAGGCCTCTCCGTCGTCACGGGGTGCGTGGCTACCCCGCCGCCCCTGCCCGGTGGGTCCGGGTGACGCGCGTGAGGAGATTTCGGCGCGTTAACGGAGATTTGGGCGGGTGTGGAGCGCGGACGGACGGGCCGGGCGGCGGCGCGGGGCGTGGCGCTGACGGGGCCGCGGGGCCCGCGCGGCGGGGGGTGGGGTGGCGCTGACGGGGCCGCGGGGCCCG
Organism: Triticum urartu; assembly: GCF_003073215.2. Lineage (NCBI taxonomy): Eukaryota > Viridiplantae > Streptophyta > Magnoliopsida > Poales > Poaceae > Triticum > Triticum urartu. Next base: position 69,203 of record NW_024112361.1, on the reverse strand, counting down.
CGCGGCGGGGGGTGGGGTGGGGTTCACGTGGTGTGCGTGTGACGCCCGCAGGCGACGCGGGGCGGCGGCGGTGCGTTCGGCGCCTCGGGTTGGTGACTTGGCTCGGGCGACGCCAACGACCAGTCAGCCAGCCAGCCGGCCGCCCACCTGCTCCATTCAATTCGATTTTCTTCGCCCGCCTGGGAGGGAAGAAAATGCGGCTGCGTTTCCTGTGGGCGCGCTGGTAGTGGATTAGCTGTCTCCCTCCCCGCCGACGCGGACGAAGACATACTTGATTCGCAGAAAATTCAGTTCAGTTTCGGCGACTGACAGAGAGCGTCAGATCCAATGAGATGCCTGGCAGGGGTAACCTTTTTTTTGGGAAATACCATGAGTTTGTTAATTTGACGGCGACATACATGATCAATCCTTTGACGCAGCCATGTTTTTTAACAGGTATAATCTACTAGTGTCAAAAACGCTCTTATATTATGAAACGGAAGGAATACTTGGCAAACGTTATAGCTCCATGGCATCTCCAACGGTGCTCATTGAATGGACACTCGCAAATGTCCTGCCATCGGCGAACCAACATGTGGTTGGATGGTTTACAGGGTCAGTGGTATCCACAGCCCACCAGGGTTCAAGTTCTGGTGCTTACACTATTCTTGAATTTATTTCAGGATTTCCGGCGATGCGCTTTTAGTGGGAGAAGATGTTCCCGTGGATGACGAAACGCTGACTTCGTAAATCTCAAGATAATATGCCGGCTCAATCTCTCGGAGGTGCTCATATGAGTAGGGGTGTGCGTGTGTGCGTTCATAGGGAGTGCATGTATGCGCGTATGTATGAGCGCTTGCGTTTATACTGTGTTTAAAAAAATGTCTCCTAGGCCATTTGAACGACAATCGTTGTCCGGGAAGCGGTTCAGGGAGTCGGGCCAACCGCCACGACATCTGTCTCAAGCGGCGGCAGTGCACCCGTGCATCTGCACCTTCTCCTCTTCGCAGAGCGTGCACTACCGCTTCGACTCGATGACCCCGAGCTGGAAGATGTCGTCATTGATTTGTCGACGAGGTATGGGTCTGATCTCAAGACTAATGGGTCAAAAAATGGGATATCCTCTTCTTTGGCTACACCAACTAATGTAGTAGATTGCGTTTCGGAAGACACTTTCTCCATTTTGTCAGTACTGGTAACAATGGATCTTGACCTCGTTTCTTTTTCCTGTTATTTGACTTCTTGGAATGGAATTCTTCTCATGATAGTCACACAAAGCGAAGGAGCAGAGGATGGATCCTAAGGGATCTCTTTTTCTTCTATTATAAGTTTTGATTACACACGGTGGGCGTCGGTCTCCTTGGTGGTCTTGGACTCGTCCAGGGCCAACGTCGCCACGAGATCTTCGTCGGTGAGGACCCAGGATGGCACCACCAGGGTCTTGTGAAAGGAGGTTGATCATCGATGTCGCTGCCACTTCATCTAGGTAAGAGCTTTTAAGCTCGTAGAGGAGGAGGGGGAGGTGTCGCGGGACCCGTCACCCTAGAGGTGGTACTCTGGGAGGGTGCACGACTACGATGGGGACAACTGTTGCTCCTACTTCATGGTGGTCAGGCACCACTGGAAAAAGGGCTGGCGACACGGCGGGGACGACAACCGCGCATGCTTCATGGTAGTCAGGTGCCACTAGGAGCCGGGCTGGCGACGTGACGAGGACACTAGCCGCTCCTACTTTGACGCGGCGTCTGATCTCGTGGTCTCTTGGCGGGGAGGATGACACTTGGGCCGATGCATCAAGGAGTGACGTGTGGATCCCGACCGCCAACTACTCCTTGAGGGAGTCCTGGATTAAGGGGTCATTAGGTATCCGGCTCGTGTATCATGGGCCGGACTGATGAGCCGTGAAGATAAAGAGTAGAAGGCCTCCCCCCGTGTCCGGATGGGACTCTCCTTTGCGTGGGTGGCAAGATTGGCGTCCGGATGAATAGTTTCCTTCTTCTGTAAACCGACTCTGTACAACCCTGGGCCCCTCCAGTGTCTTTATAAACCAGAGGGTTTAATCCGTAGAGGCTATTAGAATTCATATTGGCTAGACGACTAGGATTTAGCCATTACGATCTCGAGGTAGATCAACTCTTGTAACCCATATACTAATCAAAGTCAATCAAGCAGGAAGTAGGGTTTTACCTCCATCAAGAGGGCCCGAACCTGGGTAAACATCGTGTCCTCTTTGTCTCATGTTACCTCCGATTCTCAGACGCACAGTTCGGGACCCCCTACCCGAGATCGGCTGGTTTTGACACCGACATTGGTGCTTTCATTGAGAGTTCCTCTGTGTCGTCGATGGAAGGATCGATGGATCGCCTTGTCATTAATGAAAACATCACCTCTGGAAGGGCCCTAGCTCCAGGACAGGTCCTCCATCTTGGCAGCTTCACCATGGGCATCCGCTTGGCCGTTAAGCCAAAGGCAACCCTCGCGATCGCCAAACATCACCTCCGCTTCAGCCTCAAACACTTCGAAAATATGGATCCGGCAGATGTCTCGTCCTTGAACGAACTGTTGGATCGCATCGCCGCCCTGGGAGTCGCAACAGACTATGACCAGATTGGGCTTAAACCCGATCAGAGGGAAATCAAGTCCCCGCCGATCACCCACCTAGTAGCGGTCGTGGAGGAGCAAGCCGAGAATACTTCTCCCCCTAAGTGAAGAACAAGCTATGTTCGGATTTCTGAGCCCTGCGTGTCGTATACCCGTCTTCGGGAAGAGACCGTATGTCCTCCGAACGTAGAATCAGGCGTCGAGCCCGAAAGTCTCCAGGACCCTCCGGGTCCTAGAACAGTGACCTCGGAGATTCTTCAAACTCCAGATCCAATGGCGGGTCAGGGTTCGGATTTTAGCCCGCCCACCCACCACAAGCAATATTCCCCAAGCAATTCAGGTCGTCCATACGTATGTGACCTAATGTATGCACGACAGCAACCTCAGGAAACGGTCCATCACTTCTGGGCCAGGTTCCTCCTTGTTAAAAACAAGATTAAAGATTGCTGCGACGACGATGCGGTTTCAATTTTTTGCCGCGACTATATGGATGAGGGAATCCTCAATGCCCTCAACTGCCGCCGTATACTACACTTTGCAGATTTGGCACACATAGTATAGAAGTACTGTGCAAAGGAAAGCGCTTGGAAAACCCAGACAATCCGATGGGATCCTCCTGCCTTTAAGCAACCCACCGGACGGGCAAAAAGGATGCACCCTTATGGGCCACCCGATCATCATCTCATTGACAAGAGAATCAAATCCTTCACAGGACATAGAACTGTCCTCGACGATTTGCTCGACAAGCCCTGTCAGATACACACTACGCCGATACCGAACCAACACATAGTCTTCGGGCATGTTGGGTGCTCCGGCAAGTGGCTAAGAGCGGCGAGGCTATCCTCACCAACATCACCCCGGAGACGCACTCTTCGGAAGACGATGATCCCAATGTCTTTACAATCTTCGAAGCCTTTTCTTCAAATAATCGGCGCAAAAGGGCGCTCTGCGACCTCGCCGAAGTTAACCAAGTAGCCACAATAAATCCTCGGAACGACATGGTAATAACTTTTACTGCCGATGACGAACCAAGGGTCAGATCAGTCCGAGCACCTACCGCCCTGGTCTTAAATCCAATTATGGATGGCTTTAGGCTCACTAAGGTGCTCATGGACGGCTGCAGCGGACTGAACCTCATCTACGAGGACACGCTCAATAAAATGCAAATGGACAAGAGTCGCATCGAGCAAAGCAGCACCACCTTTCGAGGCATTATCCCCAGTCGAGAAGCACGATGCTCGGGGAAAATTAAACTTGATGTAGTATTCGGCACATCGGAGAACTACAGGTCCGAAGAGTTACTCTTCCACGTGGCACCTTTCAACAACGGATATCACGCCCTGTTGGGGCAAGACGCCTTCACACGCTTTCAAGCAATACCCCATTACGGGTACATGAAACTCAAAATGCCAGGGCCTAACGAAGTTATCACCATCACCAGTGATCTGAATATAGCACTCCGTGCCGAAAACAAAACTGCATCCTTGGCCCTCGAGGCACTATCTGAGGCCCTCGCGACCGAGTAGTTAACCACTCTGCGGACCACAGTGGGCAAGGACGATGTAATCCTCGATAAGAGGCCCAAGTCCACTTCTTTCAAACCAGCAGACGAAATAGTTAAATTTCAAGTGCACCCGATGGATCCTAACAAGATAGCCTCCATCGGAGCACAGCAGGACCCGACGGTTGACGTCACCTTGCGAGCGTTCCTGCGCGAAAATTGGGACATCTTTGCTTGGCATCCTTCGGATATGCCAGGAATCCCATGCAGACTGGCCGAACATAGCCTCAACATAATAAAGGGGTTCAAACCAGTCAAGCAAACACCGCGACGATTTTCCGAACCCAAACGACAAGCTATGGGGAGGAGCTTGATACGTCTCCAGCGTATCTATACTTTTTTATTGTTCCATGCTATTATATTATCAACCTTGGATGTTTTATATGCATTTATATGCTATTTTATATGATTTTTGGGACTAACCTATTAACCTAGAGCCCAGTGCTAGTTTCTGTTTTTTTCCTTGTTTTTGAGTATCGCAGAAAAGGAAAACCAAACGGAGTCCAATTGACCTGAAATTTCATGGAGATCATTTTTGGACCAGAAGAAGCCCACGGAGTACCGGAGATGGGCTAGAAGAGTCTCGAGGCCACCACGAGGGTGGGGGCACGCCCTACCCCCCTGGGCGCTCCCCCCTAACTCGTGGCCGCCTCGGGGACCCCCTGACTTGTTCCCTACTCCAACACCTCTTATATATACCCAAACTTCCAGAAAGAAACCTAGATCGGGAGTTCCGCCGTCGCAAGCCTCTGTAGCCACCGAAAACCAATCTAGACCCGTTCCGGCACCCTGCCGGAGGGGGGAATCCCTCTCCGGTGGCCATCATACCGGCGCTCTCCATGACGAGGAGGGAGTAGTTCACCCTCGGGGCTGATGGTATGTACCAGTAGCTATGTGTTTGATCTCTCTCTCTCATGTTCTTGATTCGGCACGATCTTGATGTATCGCGAGCTTTGCTATTATAGTTGGATGTTATGATGTTTCTCCCCCTCTACTCTCTTGTAATGGATTGAGTTTTCCCTTTGAAGTTGTCTCATCAGATTGAATCTTTAAGGATTTGAGAACACTTGATGTATGTCTTGCATGTGCTTATCTGTGGTGACAATGGGATATCACGTGATCCACTTGATGTATGTTTTGGTGATCAACTTGCGAGTTCCGTGACCTCGTGAACTTATGCATAGGGGTTGGCACACGTTTTCGTCTTGACTCTCCGGTAGAAACTTTGGGGCACTTTTGAAGTTCTTTGTGTTGGTTGCATAGATGAATCTAAGATTGTGTGATGCATGTCGTATAATCATACCCACGGATACTTGAGGTGACATTGGAGTATCTAGGTGACATTAGGGTTTTGGTTTATTTGTGTCTTAAGGTGTTATTCTAGTACAAACTCTATGATAGATTGAACGGAAAGAATAGCTTCGTGTTATTTTACTACGGACTCTTGAATAGATCGATCAGAAAGAATAACTTTGAGGTGGTTTCGTACCCTACAATAATCTCTTTGTTTGTTCTCCACTATTAGTGACTTTGGAGTGACTCTTTGTTGCATGTTGAGGGATAGTTATATGATCCAATTATGTTATTATTGTTGAGAGGACTTGCACTAGTGAAAGTATGAACCCTGGGCCTTGTGTCAACGCATTGCAATACCGTTTACACTCACTTTTACCACTTGCTACCTTGCTGTTTTTATATTTTCAGATTACAAAAACCTATATCTACCATCCATATTGCACTTGTATCACCATCTCTTCGCCGAACTAGTGCACCTATACAATTTACCATAGTATTGGGTGTGTTGGGGACACAAGAGACTCTTTGTTATTTGGTTGCAGGGTTGTTTGAGAGAGACCATCTTCATCCTACGCCTCCCACGGATTGATAAACCTTAGGTCATCCACTTGAGGGAAATTTGCGACTGTCCTACAAACCTCTGCACTTGGAGGCCCAACAACGTCTACAAGAAGAAGGTTGTGTAGTAGACATCAAACTCTTTTCTGGCGCCGTTGCCGGGGAGGTTAGTGCTTGAAGGTATATCTTTAGATCTTGTAATCGAATCTTTTAGTTTCTTGTTTTATCACTTGTTTAGTCTATAAAAGAAAACTACAAAAAATGGAATTAAGGTTGCCTCATATGCTTCATCTTTTTAATGTCTTTCGTGAAAATAAGGATTCCGATAATTGTGCCAAAGTGTTAGAAGAAGAATGTATTAAAATGTTTGGCACTACATCTTTGGATGATGAGCATGATTGCAATGTTGTTAGTATGAATTATTTGAATATCCATGATGCCAATGATATGCAAAGCCATAAGCTTGGGGATGCTATGTTTGATGAGGATGATATTTTTTGTCCCCCAAGTTTTGATGAGCAAATTTATTTTGATGATAGCATGCCTCTTATTTATGATGATTATATTGATGAAAGTGGGTTTGGAAGAGTGTCAACTTTAGGAAGTAATGATCCCACTATTTTGGAGGGTGTTGAATCTTATTGTGATAATTATGAAAGTGGGTTTGGAGAGGTCATGACTTTAGTTAATGTTAATCCCACTATTTTGGAAGAGTGTCAACTTTGCATACATGTGGATCGTGTTAAGAATATGTTTTGTGATAGCTATATTTTTGAATTTGCTTATGATCCTACATGTAATTATTATGAGGGAGGAATATATGCTTGTAATAATTGCAACAATATCAAGTTTCCTCTCTACATGTTGAAAATCTTGAAGCTATGCTTGTTTTGCCTTCCTATGCTAGTTGATTATTGTTCCCATAAGTTGTTTGCTCACAAAATCCCTATGCATAGGAAGTGGGCTAGACTTAAATGTGCTAGTCATATTCTTCATGATGCTCTCTTTATGTTTCAATTCTTATCTTTTATGTGAGCATCATTGAAATCATCATGCCTAGCTAGGGGCGTTAAATGATAGCGCTTGTTGGGAAGAAACCCAATTTTATTTTTGTTCTTTGCTTTTTTCTGTTTAGTAATAAATAATTCATCTAGCCTTTGTTTAGATGTGGTTTTATGTTTTAATTAGTGTTTGTGCCAAGTAGAACCTTTGGGAAGACTTGGGTGAAGTCTTTGCGATCTTGCTGTAAAAAACAGAAACTTTTGCGCTCACGAGATTAGCTGCTAGTATTTTTTACTGGAGAGTGCGATTAGGTTGATTGTTTTTGAATATGATTAATAGACAAATTCCTAAGGTCGACCAATTTATTTCAGAATTTTTGGAGTGACATAAGTATTCGAATGATACAGATTACAACAGACTATTCTGTTTTTGACAGATTCTGTTTTCATCGTGTTGTTTGCTTATTTTGATGAATCTATGAGTAGTATCGGAGGGTATGAACCATAGAGAAGTTGGAATACAGTATATATTACAGCAATATGAAATTTGAATGAGTTCACAACAGTACCAAAAGTGGTGATTTGCTTTCTTATACTAACGGAGCTTACGAGTTTTTTGTTGAGTTTTGTGAAGTTTTCAAGTTTTGGGTAAAGATTCGATGGACTATGGAATAAGGAGTGGAAAGCGCCTAAGCTTGGTGATGCCCAAGGCACCCCAAGGTAATATTCAAGGACAACCAAGAGCCTAAGCTTGGGGATGCCCCGGATGGCATCCCCTCTTTCGTCTTTGTTCATCGGTAACTTTACTTGGAGCTATATTTTTATTCACCACATGATATGTGTTTTGCTTGGAACGTCATTTTATTTTATTTTGTTTTGCTTGCTGTTTAAATAATATCCCAAGATCTGAAATTCTTAAATATTATAGAGTCTTCACATAGTTGCATAATTATTCAACTACTCATTGATCTTCACTTATATCGTTCGGAGTAGTTTGTCATTTGCTCTAGTGCTTCACTTATATCCTTTTAGAGCACGACGGTGGTTTTATTTTGAAGAAATAGATGAACTCTCATGCTTCACTTATATTATTTTGAGAGTATTTTAGAACAACATGGTAATTTGCTTTGGTTATAAAATTAGTCCTAATATGATAGGCGTCCAAGATGGGTATAATAAAAACTATCATAAAAAGTGCATTGAATACTATAAGAAGTTTGATACTTGATGATTGTTTTGAGATATGAAGATGGTGATATTAGAGTCATGCTAGTTGAGTAGTTGTGAATTTGAGAAATACTTGTGTTAAAGTTTGTGATTCCCGTAGCATGCACATATGGTGAACCGTTATGTGATGAAGTCGGAGCATGATTTATTTTTTGATTGTCTTCCTTATGAGTGGCGGTCGGGGACAAGCGATGGTCTTTTCCTACCAATCTACCCCCCTAGGAGCATGCACGTAGTACTTTGTTTTGATAACTCATAGATTTTTGCAATAAGTATGTGAGTTCTTTATGACTAATGTTGAGTCCACGGATTGTACGCACTCTCACCCTTCCACCATTGCTAGCCTCTCTAGTACCGCGCAATTTTCACCGGTACCATGAACCCACCATTTACCTTCCTCAAAACAGCCACTATACCTACCTATTATGGCATTTCCATAGCCATTCCGAGGTATATTGCCATGTAACTTTCCATCGTTCTGTTTATTATGACACGCTCCATCATTGTCATATTGCTTTGCATGATCTCCATCATTGTCTTTGCATCGGACAGTTGGCAGGCGCGTGGGAGTCTAGGGTTTTCCCCCGCCGCCACCCCCACCCCCTCGCCGCCACCGAAGACGACCGCTGGGAAAGCCTGTGCGGGCGCCGGGGAAGGTGGTGGCAGGGTCTTCAGCGCTCCTTCTTCGCGGAGGCCCTCGGATCCAGGGCGGTGGCCCCTGCTGGCGTGGCGTGTGGCGTGCCTGAGGGCTCGGCCGTGAGGACGGCGAGACGCAGGTGGTGGTCGTGCGCGGCGCGGAGCTTCCCATGCCAGATCTAGAGGTATTGTCCCCTCCCTTCCATGCATCCCTTCCCAGTCCCTGGTTCGGCTTTGGATCTTGTTGGATCCACCTCCGGTGTGTTCTGCTGGAGCAGATCGATGTCTGAGGGAAACCTTGGCCACCTTGGCCGGCCAGCAGCGGCCACGCCGCCTTTTGGCGCCGCTTTCCTCCTTGGGGGCACTGCTAAGGACACCATCTCTCCACTCCGACCCATGTCCCGGTGAAAGCCCAAGATCCGATGCCGATTGGGCGTGGGTCGCGCCCCGTGCACCGTTACCTTCCTGGAGGCGGCGCCAAGGACTTTGGGATCGGATGGGAGGGTCTGCAAGTGAGGGGTGGGGGTGTGCTGCCTCCCTATCGGTGGAGCGGTGTTTCTTTCTACATATTCTTGGCGGCAGCTCTTGGCGGCATGGAGCAGCGGAGGCTTGGCGTCAGATGTGTGGTGATGGACACACGCAGGAGGTCGAAGCTGTCTGGCGTCATGGTGGCGTCGGCGGCAGCGAGACCGGGCAAGGCCGATGCAATAGTACAGCTCTGAAGATGGATAGGTGGCAGATGGCTGTGGTGGCCTCATACCCGGTAGGCGTCCTGGTTGAGGAGCACGCCGGACTAGTGGGTGCCCATACCCGACAGGAGTCCTGGTTGGGACCTTAGGTCTTAGATGTTAGGTTTGGCTACGAGGTCTGTTTGGTATTAGGCCCAGACCATCAGCACCCCTTCATCAGCTAGATAGGAGTAGCGATAGAGGTTGCTGAGATGGTGGCTTTGGTCTTACTGTTGTACGACTTTGTAAGGTCTTGTCTTAATAATTAATAAATTGGCCGTATGCATCGTCCAGATGCAGAGGCCGGGGTATTCCTCCTTTTCTAAAAAAATGATCATGTAATTGACATTGTATTTGTGGCAAAGCCACCGTTTATAATTCTTTCATACATGTCACTCTTGATTCATTGCACATCCCAATACACCGCCGGAGGCATTCATATAGAGTCATATTTTGTTCCAGTATCGAGTTGTAATTTTTTGAGTTGTAAGTAAATAAAAGTGTGATGATCATCATTATTAGAGCATTGTCCCATGTGAGGAAAGGATGATGGAGACTATGATTCCCCCACAAGTCGGGATGAGACTCCGGACGAAAAATAAAAAGAAAAGAAAAAAGGCCATAAAAAAGAGAAGGCCCAAAAAACAAAAAATTGAGAGAAAAAGAGAGAAGGGGCAATGCTACTATCCTTTTACCACACTTGTGCTTCGAAGTAGCACCATGATCTTCATGATAGAGAGTCTGCTATGTTGTCACTTTCATATACTAGTGGGGATCTTTCATTATATAACTTGGCTTGTATATTCCAATGATGGGCTTGCTCAAAATGCCCTAGGTCTTCGTGAGCAAGCGAGTTGGATGCACACCCACTTAGTTTCTTTTTGAGCTTTCATACACTTATAGCTCTAGTGCATCCGTTGCATGGCAATCCCTACTCACTCACAATGATATCTATTGATGGGCATCTCCATAGCCCGTTGATACGCCTAGTTGATGTGAGACTGTCTTCTCCTTTTTGTCTTCTCCACAACCACCATTCTATTCCACCTATAGTGTTATGTCCATGGCTCACGATCATGTATTGCGTGAAGATTTAAAAAGTATGAGAACATCAAAAGCATGATACAATTGCTTGGCTTGTCATCGAGGTTGTGCATGATTTAAATATTTTGTGTCATGAAGATAGAGCATAGCCAGACTATATGATTTTGTAGGGATAGCTTTCTTTGGACATGTTATTTTGAGAAGACATGATTGCTTTGTTAGTATGCTTGAAGTATTATTATTTTTATGTCAATATTAAACTTTTGTCTTGAATCTTTCGAATCTGAACGTTCATGCCGCAATAAAGAAAATTACATTGATAAATATGTTAGGTAGCATTCCACATCAAAAATTCTGTTTTTATCATTTACCTACTCGAGGACGAGCAGGAATTAAGCTTGGGGATGCTTGATACGTCTCCAACGTATCTATAATTTTTTATTGTTCCATGCTATTATATTATCAACCTTGGATGTTTTACATGCATTTATATGCTATTTTATATGATTTTTGGTACAAACCTATTAACCAAGAGCCCAATGCCAGTTTATGTTTTCCCCTTGTTTTTGAGTATCGCAGAAAAGGAAAACCAAACGGAGTCCAATTGACCTGAAATTTGACGGAGATCATTTTTGGACCAAAAGAAGCCCACAGAGTACCGGAAATGGGCCAGAAGAGTCCAGAGGCCACCACGAGGGTGGGGGCGCGCCCCCTACCTCGTGGCCGGCTCGGGAACCCCCTGACTTATTCCCGACTCCAGCACCTCTTATATATACCCAAACTTCCAGAAAGAATCCTAGATTAGGAGTTCCGCCGCCGCAAGCCTCCGTAGCCACCGAAAATCAATCTAGACTTGTTCTGGCACCCTGCCGGAGGGGGAATCCCTCTCCGGTGGCCATCTTCATCATCCCGGCACTCTCCATGACGAGGAGGGAGTAGTTCACCCTCGGGGCTGAGGGTATGTACCAGTAGCTATGTGTTTGATCTCTCTCTCTCTCTCTCTCCAGTGTTCTTGATTCGGCACGATCTTGATGTATCGCGAGCTTTGCTATTATAGTTGGATCTTATGATGTTTATCCCCCTCTATTTCTCTTGTAATGGATTGAGTTTTCCCTTTGAAGTTGTCTTATTGGATTGAGTCTTTAAGGATTTGAGAACACTTGATGTATGTCTTGCATGTGCTTATCTATGGTGACAATGGGATATCACGTGATCCACTTGATGTATGTTTTGGTGATCAACTTGCGAGTTCCATGACCTCGTGAACTTATGCATAGGGGTTGGCACACGTTTTCGTCTTGACTCTCTGATAGAAACTTTGGGGCACTCTTTGAAGTTCTTTATGTTGGTTGAATAGATGAATCTGAGATTGTGTGATGCATATCGTATAATCATACTCACGGATACTTGAGGTGACATTGGAGTATCTAGGTGACATTAGGGTTTTGGTTGATTTGTGTCTTAAGGTGTTATTCTAGTACGAACTCTATGATAGATTGAACGGAAAGAATAGCTTCGTGTTATTTTACTACGGACTCTTGAATACATCGATCAGAAAGAATAACTTTGAGGTGGTTTCGTACCCTACAATAATCTCTTCGTTTGTTCTCCGCTATTAGTGACTTTGGAGTGATTCTTTGTTGCATGTTGAGGGATAGTTATATGACCCAATTATGTTATTATTGTTGAGAGAACTTGCACTAGTGAAAGTATGAACCCTAGGCCTTGTTTCAACGCATTGCAATACCGTTTACGCTCACTTTTACCACTTGCTACCTTGCTGTTTTTATATTTTCAGATTACAAAAACCTATATCTACCATCCATATTGCACTTGTATCACCATCTCTTCGCCGAACTAGTGCACCTATACAATTTACCATTGTATTGGGTGTGTTGGGGACACAAGAGACTCTTTGTTATTTGGTTGCAGGGTTGTTTGAGAGAGACCATCTTCATCCTACGCCTCCCACGGATTGATAAACCTTAGGTCATCCACTTGAGGGAAATTTGCTACTGTCCTACAAACCTCTGCACTTGGAGGCCCAACAACGTCTACAAGAAGAAGGTTGTGTAGTAGATATCAGAGCTAGCCAAGCTACTTGAAGCCGGGTTCATTAGAGAAATCAAACACCCGGACTGGATGGCAAACCTGGTCATGGTGCCGAAGAAGGATAAATCATGGCGCCTTTGTGTCGATTTCAAGGACCTCAACAAGCCTTGCCCTAAGGACCCCTTCCCACTGCCCCGCATTGACCAAATCATTGACGCAACCGCAGGACACGATTCACTGCGTTTCCTTGACGCATACTCCGGATACCATCAAATTAAGATGAAGGAGTCCGACTAAGCCGCAACAACATTCATTACCCCCTATGGACCTTTTTGATTCAACACTATGCCTTTTGGGCTCAAAAACGCTGGTGCCACTTACCAACGCATGATTCAAACATGTTTGGAAAAGCAAATTGGCAAAACAGTGGAGGCATACGTAGACGATGTCGTCATCAAGACTAAACATGTCGAATCATTGGTGGACGATCTATGACTCATATTTGACAACCTCCGAACATACGACATACGGCTCAATCCAGAAGAATGTGTCTTCGGCGTCCTAGCCGGAAAACTACTTGGGTTCATCGTTTCTAATAGGGGAATTTAAGCAAAACCAGCAAAAATCCAAGCCTTGTCACAATTGGCAACATCAACAGAATTCAAGCAAGTCCAATAACTAGCGGGGTGCGTGGCAGCCTTGAGCCGCTTTATCTCCGGACTAGGAGAAAACGTGCTACCGCGTTATCGACTGCTCCGACGCACCGACCACTTCGAGTGGACGGACGTGGCCACAACTAGATTGGAAGAAATAAAAACTTTGTTAGCAAGCAACCCAATCCTTGTCGCACCAAGTGTTGGTGAACCTATGTTGCTTTACATATCTGCGACTCACCAGGTAGTGAGTGCGGTCCTCGTCGTCGAACGACAGGAGGAGGGACATAAATTCCCTCTCCAGAAACCCATGTACTATGTACCGGTGGTTCTAACACCATGCAAAATCTCAATACCCACACAACCAAAAGATAGCTTATGCGGTCTTCATGGCAGCCCGGAAGCTGCGACACTACTTTCAGGAGTGTTCGATCACGGTTGTCGGATTACGGGTTCCGGCAAACCCTTGAGGTTTGAACACTGGGGTGCGCACGAAGATCTCTCTCCCCTGCGAGCCCACTCTCGCAACCATCTCTAAGCCTAGCTCACTGAACCCGAAGAACAAGGGACACAAAGATTTATACTGGTTTGGGCCACTGTTGTGGTGTAATACCCTACTCCAGTGTGGTGTGGTGGATTGCCTTGTAGGCTAAGGATGAACAAGCACAAGGGATGAACAGCCTCCTGAGGATAGGTGTTCTTGAGCTCGATGAGCTTGTGTGTGTGTGGATGGTCTCGATTGTCCCTCGTCTATGGTGGTGGCTAGTCCAATTTATAGAGGCCCTGGTCCTCTTCCCAAATATTAGGCGGGAAGGGATCCCACAACGGCCAATTTTAAAGGAGACAACTAGTACAAGTTATCCTGACAAAAGGTGGTCTTCGCCTACCAAAGGCTCTGGTGGTGACGCCGTCGTGGGCTCTGCGATGACCTCCGTCCTGCCGTCCTGCTGGTCTTGGTCTCGTTGCACTGATATGGAAACCTTTGCCTGATGCCTTGGGACTCCTCGTCTGCGCTTGCCCCCTTTAGCACCAAAGAGGCAACGAGTACTCTGCGCCCGCTAGCGCCCGCCCGGCCTTGGTTGTCATGGCTTACGTCATGCGCTCCTCGCGATGTGCCCCTTGCATAGATATCTCCGCCCCTCAGGAGCCAGCCTAGGGAGGCTGCCCCTGAGGAGGTCTTGCGTCGTCCGCCTCGCGAGGCTTGGCCCCTCGCGAGGGTATTAAATGGTTGCTGATGAAGATGGGTCGCACCAGGGCGCTGGATGAGCCACGCCCTGGGTCGCAGGCAGGCAAGTCTAGGTACCCCTATTCCCAGGACGCTGATAGTAGCCCCCGGGCCCAAGGCGCGCTCGGGCTTGGCTTCGAGGCGAAGCCAAGGGTCAAGTGCGGAGCACCGCGGGCCCCAACAACCTATGGCCTCGATTGATGTGTGGCGATTCATGGGTCGTGGGCGTCTCCGCTTCCCCATGCTGCCTCGGCAACTGCCGACTTGACGAGACCATGTTGCATGCAGAAGAAGGTCATCATTACCTTAGATCATGGAGGCTGGCAGTTGGCCTCCCTCTGGCTATAAATGAGGAGAGGGGCAGAGCCCCCGTCGCTCATCTGTTCCTCCATTCCGCCCGCTTCTTCTTCTTCTTCCTTGCTGCAACACCCATGGCACCGATACAGAGGTTCTCCGCCGCTGAGAAGGGGAAAACCCCCCGCGAAGAGCCAGAGCCACTCCCGCCGAAGAAGAGGCCGGTTCTCTCCCACGACATCGTCACGAGACCGGAGGTGACAAGGCCCGGGCACGAGCGGCCTCCCCGGGCTACCCGCTGCCCTTGTATGCTCAGGCGGATGGCTCTAGAGGAGGAGTCAGGGGCCAATGCCCCTCACGCCATGGCCGTAGTGGCTGTGCAGTGGTGGCACGCGCTGCCGCCCCACGAACCCACGCTGAGGACTCCTCGCGAGAACTCGTGGTGTGGGTGGCGATGCCACCGCGCACGTGGATCCGGCTTCCACCGTTCTTCGCCGAAGAGATGCCACCGAGGGGGCCACTAGAGTTGTGGTTGCAGCACACCGGGTGCGACACCCCGACGACGGGAGCGGAGGTCGAGGTCGTCTCCCCAGGCAAGATCTTCATGACCCACGGATGGGGTGAGGTCGCTCGCGTCTGCCGCACGGAGGGGGCGCTCGCCGTCCATTTCGAGTACGACGACGCCTCCACGCTGTTCTTCATGGTCTTCGACGAGGAGGGCAATCGCCTGGAATGCTGCCCTAGAGGGGGCCGTCAGGATGGTGCGGCGGCAAGCGCTCAGCCCGCCCTTGGACCTGCCGACAACTCCTCCAGCAGGAGCGGCGGCTTCTGGGAGTCCAGTGACTCTCCCGAGCCCGACGAGACTCCGGAGACGAGCGACGACAGCTACGTGCCCCCGAGCTCACGTCGCGCCCGGAGTGCCGCGACGGTGTTCGCTCATCGCTGTCGTCGATCTGGATGAGTTTGGCGTCGGCCTCCCGTGGCCCCCTGTTGATGATGGCATCGACGGCGACGCTTGTAGACAGGGCTCCTAGAAACCTTCTTGTTTTGTTCCCTGTGAGGAATCGAGATGCACCCCATGGGGGCGTGTAAAGGGTGTGTATTGCGCTTTGTCAATGTTATCCTTATTGTGAAGATTTACGACTGCATGTCTTGCTTCGGCTCAGTCCCCCCTTTCCATCCTCGCGGTAGCTTGGCGCTCTACACCGATAGGTCTCGGTTCCCAGGAAGGCTGTAGCCACCACTGGTATGCCAGATTGCGATGCCGTGGTCAAGTCCAGGAGGTGAGCGGCCCGAGGTCCAGTAAGAGCTCCTGAGGCGTGATGCTCAAGAGGTCCCCTTTAGCGTTCGAGCAACTACCTGAAGGTGGGAAAGGAAGGTGGCGTTGCCACAGCAAGGCTGTTGGAGGTGGGAATCTTGTCTCTCAGTGTCGAGCTGATTCGAGCATGAAACTTATCTTAGTGGTCCGGAGCCGATTCCTTGCGCAATGCCAATTCCGCGTGTCAGCTGGGTCAGGCTCACGCGAGCTTTCCCCTCCTTTCACGCTCTTCTATGTGCTCTGCATCCTCGGGTCCCGGCCCTCGAGCGAGCTCAGCCACCGCTGGTATGCCAGGTCGTGATGCCATGGTCAAGGTGAGGGCTGAAGAGCCAGTAAGAGCTCCTGAGTCGTGATGCTCAAGAGCGCCCCTTTAACGCGTAAGCGAATTGTGTGAAAAAAGAAGGAGCCCGCGGTGCCTCCCGCCATCAGCCTCCGGAGATTCCTGCAGGTCAGTGCGAGGGAGGAATACAAGTTGCAACCGCGCTTGCCGGTTTGCCACTGGTCGTTTCGCAAGAAGATGAAGGCACTGAGGGCCTGGTGAGGTGACATGCGCGGGGCGCGCCGTGAGCCAGAGCTCGATCGCTTAGATTTGTCAGCGTTGCAGGGGCGAACCCAAGCACAAGCGTCGTGCCAGCATGAGTAGCCCCATTGCGGGGTGAGCGGGGGATCGATTGGTGATGCGGGTGGCCGCGAAGGGCAACAGGTAAGTAGGCGATAATCATAGAACGACTCGAGCAAAGAGGCAAGTTAGCTTAGGTAGACGCAAGAACGATACATGCCACAGGGACAGACCCATGCAGCCTGGGGATGATGCAGCCCGAGGGGTGCCACCGTCAAAATAAGCTAGAGATGCAAAAGGATACATGTCGCAGGGACATGCCCATGCGACTTGGGGATGATGCTGCCCGAGGGGCACCCCCAACTGAATGAACTACAAAGAGTCACCTGATACCGTAGTTGGAGTGGTGTTGGAGTAGCTGAAGATGCGCGCCGAAGGGTTGTCCCTCATGAGCCGCCAGGGTCCTGAGCCTTAGGAGGACCCGCAGGCCCAGGTGGCTCCTGAAGAACCGTCGCGACCTCCTCCAGGATGGCGTGATGCCTGGCCTCCTGAGCCGTCAGGATGCTCCGCAGGTGGCGCTGGAAGGTGACAGCCATGCTCGGCAAGCCGAATGGCATGCGAACGTAGCTGTGAGGTGGACCCTCGCACCGTCCAACGCGTGAAGGCCAGAAACGTCCCTGAGATGCGGCCCTGTTGAGCCCTGGAATGTCGATACAGTCGCGCAGCCCGCCATCCTCACCAGGATGGGGAACTGCGCCGGGTGGTGGGCGGCGGTCGCTGCGTATGGTCCTTGCCTCTTGAAGCTCCTGGACCACGTTGGTGATGAACTCCTGAGCACAAGGCGCTCCACGCCTTGTGCCATCTTGAGGGAAACGTGAAGCGAAGCACGCCTCCATGTGGTGCCCGAGCGCCTCCCTCGTGACGTTGGCTAGGTCTGAGGCCCTCCAGAAGAGAGACCCCGAGCCCATCCTGAGGAGGGCGTGATACGTCTCCAACGTATCTATAATTTTTTATTGTTCCATGCTATTATATTATCTGTTTTGGATGTTTAATGGGCTTTATTATAGACTTTTATATTACTTTTGGGACTAACCTACTAACCCAAGGCCCAGTGCAAATTGCTGCTTTTTTTGCCTATTTCAGTGTTTCGCAGAAAAGGAATATCAAACGGAATCCAAACGGAATGAAACCTTCGGGAGAGTTATTTTTGGAACAAACGTATTCCAGGGGACTTGGAGTAGATGTCAAGAAAGGAGCGAGGAGGCCACGAGGTAGGGAGGCGCGCCCCCCACCCTCGTGTGCCCCTCGCAGCTCCACCGACCTACTTCTTCCTCCTATATGTATGTATATATATATATATATATATATATATATATATATATATATATATATATATATCCATATACCCGAAAACATCTAGGGGCACCACGAAACCCTATTTCCACCGTCGCAACCTTCTGTACCCTAGAGATCCCATGTTGGGGCCTTTCTGGAGCTCCGCCGGAGGGGGAATCGATCACGGAGGGCTTCTACATCAACACCATAGACTCTCCGATGATGTGTGAGTAGTTTACCACAGACCTTCGGGTCCATAGTTATTAGCTAGATGGCTTCTTCTCTCTCTTCGGATCCCAATACAAAGTTCCCCTCGATCTTCTTGGAGATCTATTCGATGTAATTCTTTTTGCGGTGTGTTTGTCGAGATCCGATGAATTGTGGGTTTATGATCAAGATTATCTATGAACAATATTTGATTCTTCTCTAAAATCTTTTATGTATGATTTGTTATCTTTGCAAGTCTCTTCGAATTATCAGTTTGGTTTGGCCTACTAGATTGATCTTTCTTGCAATGGGAGAAGTGCTTAGCTTTGGGTTCAATCTTGCGGTGTCCTTTCCTAGTGACAGCAGGGGCAGCAAGGCACGTATTGTATTGTTGCCATCGAGGATAAAAAGATGGGGTTTATACCATATTGCTTGAGTTTATCCCTCTACATCATGTCATCTTGCCTAATGTGTTACTTTGTTCTTACGAACTTAATACTCTAGATGCATGCTGGATAGCGGTCGATGTGTGGAGTAATAGTAGTAGATGCAGAATCGTTTCGGTCTACTTGTCGCGGACGTGATGCCTATATACATGATCATGCCTAGATATTCTCATAATTATGCACTTTTCTATAAATTGCTCGACAATAATTTGTTTACCCATCGTAATACTTATGCTATCTGTTGGAAATATGCCCTAGAGGCAATAATAAAATGGTTATTATTATATTTCCTTGTTCATGATAATTGTCTATTGTTCATGCTATAATTGTGTTATCCGGAAATCGTAATACATGTGTGAATACATAGACCACAACATGTCCCTAGTGAGCCTCTAGTTGACTAGCTCGTTGATCAAAAGATAGTCATGGTTTCCTGACTATGGACATTAGATGTCATTGATAACGGGATCACATCATTAGGAGATTGATGTGATGGACAAGACCCAATCCTAAGCATAGCTCAAAGATCGTGTAGTTCGTTTGCTAGAGCTTTACCGAATGTCAAGTATCATTTCCTTAGACCATGAGATTGCGCGACTCCCGGATACGGTAGGAGTGCTTTGGGTGTGCCAAACGTCACAACGTAACTGGGTGACTATAAAGGTGCACTACGGGTATCTCCGAAAGTGTCTGTTGGGTTGGCACGAATCGAGACTGGGATTTGTCACTCCGTATGATGGAGAGGTATCTCTGGGCCCACTCGGTAATGCATCATCATAATGAGCTCAATGTGACCAAGTGGTTGATCATGGGATCATGCATTACGGTACGAGTAAAATGACTTGCCGGTAGCGAGATTGAACGAGGTATTGGGATACCGACGATTGGGTCTCGGGCAAGTAACGTACCGATTGACAAAGGGAATTGTATACGGGATTGATTGAATCCTCGACATCGTGGTTCATCCGATGAGATCATCAAGGGGCATGTGGGAGCCAACATGGGTATCCAGATCCCGCTGTTGGTTATTGACCGGAGAGTCATCTCGGTCATGTCTGCGTGTCTCCCGAACCCGTAGGGTCTACACACTTAAGGTTCGGTGACGCTAGGGTTGTTGAGATATTAGTATACGGTAACCCGAAAGTTGTTCGGAGTCCCGGATGAGATCCCGGATGTCACGAGGAGTTCCGTAATGAACCGGAGGTGAAGATTTATATATACGAAGTCAAGTTTCGTCCATCGGGAAAGTTTCGGGGGTAGTCGCTATTGTACCAGGACCACCGGAAGGGTCCCGGGGGTCCAACGGGTGGGGCCACCTATCCCGGAGGGCCCCATGGTCTGAAGTGGGAGGGGAACCAGCCCCTAGTGGGCTGGTGCGCCCCCCTTGGGCCTTCCCCTGCGCCTAGGGTTGGAAACCCTAGGGATGGGGGGCGCCCCACTTGGCTTGGGGGGCAAGCCACCCCCCTTGGCCGCCGCCCCCTTGGGGATCCCATCTCCTAGGGCCGGAGCCCCCCTAGGGGTCCTATATATAGTGAGGGGGAGGGAGGGCAGCCGCACCCTAGCCCCTGGCGCCTCCCTCTCCCTCCCGTGACACCTCTCCCTCTCGCTAAGCTTGGCGAAGCCTTGCCGAGATCGCCGTTGCTTCCACCACCACGCCGTCGTGCTGCTGGATCTCCATCAACCTCTCCTTCCCCCTTGCTAGATCAAGTTGGAGGAGACGTCTTCCCAACCATACGTGTGTTGAACGCGGAGGTGCCGTCCGTTCGGCGCTAGGTCATCGGTGATTTGGATCACGACGAGTACGACTTCATCAACCCCGTTCTCTTGAACGCTTCCGCTCGCGATCTACAAGGGTATGTAGATGCACTCCCCTCTCCCTCGTTGCTAGATGACTCCATAGATTGATCTTGGTGATGCGTAGAAAATTTTAAAATTCTGCTACGTTCCCCAACACTATCTTGAGAGAAGCCACTAGTGAAACCTATGGCCCCCGTGTCTATTTTCCATCATATAAGTTTCCAATCTATTTTATTTTGCAATCTTTATTTTGCAATATATATATAATAAAAATACCAAAAATATTTATCTTATTATCTCGATCAGATCTCACTCTCGTAAGTAACATGAAGGGATTGACAAACCCCTTTATCGCGTTGGTTGCGAGGTTCTTATTTGTTTGTGTAGGTGCGAGGTGACTTGCGTGTAGTATCCTACTGGATTGATACCTTGGTTCTCAAAAACTGAGGGAAATACTTACGCTACTTTGCTGCACCACCCTTTCCTCTTCAAGGGAAAACTAACGCAATGCTCAAGAGGTAGCAAGAAGGATTTCTGGCGCCATTGCCGGGGAGATCTACGTACAAGTCAAGACATACCAAGTACCCATCACAAACTCGTATCCCTCGCATTACATTATTTGCCATTTGCCTCTCGTTTTCCTCTCCCCCACTTCACCGTTGCCATTTTATTCGCCCTCTTTTTCCGCTCACCTCTTTTTTGCTCGCTTCTTGTGTGCTTGTGTGTTGGATTGTTTGTCACGATGGCTCAAGATAATACTAAATTGTGTGATTTTTCCAATACCAACAATAATGATTTTATTAGCACTCCGATTGCTCCCCTTACCGATGCTGAATCTTGTGAAATTAATACTGCTTTGCTGAATCTTGTCATGAAAGATCCATTTTCTGGCCTTCCTAGTGAAGATGCCGCTACCCATCTAAACAACTTTGTTGATTTGTGTGATATGCAAAAGAAGAAAGATGTGGATAATGATATTGTTAAATTGAAGCTATTTCCGTTTTCTCTTAGAGATCGTGCTAAAACTTGGTTTTCTTCTTTGCCTAAAAATAATATTGATTCTTGGAATAAGTGCAAAGATGCTTTTATCTCTAAGTATTTTCCTCCCACTAAGATCATCTCTCTTAGAAATGATATTATGAACTTTAAGCAACTAGATCATGAGCATGTTGCACAATCTTGGGAGAGAATGAAATTAATGATTCGCAATTGCCCTACTCATGGTTTGAATTTATGGATGATCATACAAAAAAATTTATGCTGGATTGAATTTTGCTTCTAGAAATCTTTTAGATTCTGCCACGGGAGGCACTTTTATGGAAATTACTTTAGGGGAAGCTACCAAACTCCTAGATAATATTATGGTTAATTATTCTCAATGGCACACCGAAAGATCTACTAGTAAAAAGGTTCATGCTATAGAAGAAATTAATACTTTGAGTGGAAAGATGGATGAACTGTCACATCCCTAGTTCTGGTATGACCTAGGCTAGCTAGTCATGTGTGCATCACGTTTAAATTTCATTTAAATTTGAAATGGGGATTTGTAAAACCCTCAGAAATCATTTCTGGAAATGACCCAGATAAAAATTGCTCCAAAAGGGTCCAAGAAAATGTTCATGTCTCTCTCTGAAAATATTGGGCAGAGGTAAAATTCAAACCAATATTTTTAGGAGCTCATAAATATTTATTTTGGCCATTTGGAATTAATCCAGTAATTATTTGCGTTGGATAAATATTTATATATATATATATATAAAATACTGTCCAATAATTCTGAATTTTGGTGAGGGGCTTTGGAATAATCCCTTAGGCCCCTGCAAAAATTGTTAGAATTAAATAAAATGATTTGGTATTTTTATTAAATCAAAACAAATGTCAGAAAGATAGAAAACAGAAACAAAAATAGAAAAAGCTTACCTGGCGCTTACCTGCAGCCCCTGTGCAGCCTGGCCTGGCCCAGCGGCCCAGCAGGCCGCCCCAGCCCAACTGCCAGGAGCTTCTTCAAGCTCCTGCCAGTAGGAGTAGCTGCGTGGCCGCACCGCAGTCAGCCGCGGCCACGTCTTCCGCCACCTCCTGCTTCTCCCTCTCGTCGCCTGGATCGCCCGCGCGTCGCCACACACCGCCCCGCACCTCTCTCTCTCTCCCGTGGCCTCCCCTCCTCTCCCTCGCTCTCTCTCTCGCGACGCCGAACGCATCGGAAAGCGCCGCCGCACACCGACGCGGCCACAGCCTCCCTCTCGCCTCTCTGTCGTGCCCGCGAGCTCCGTGCCATCGCCCTCGTCCTCTCCGTCAAGCCGGGCATCTCCGAACGCACCGTATCGTCATCACCGCCATTGTCTTCATCCTCAGCCACTTGAGATCGCCGGCGACGTTCCGGCTGCCCCAAGCCTTCCCCGAGCTCGCCGACCCCGCCGTTGGATTCGCCGTGAGCTCCCACCTCGAGTCCCCCTCTCCCCCTTGTCTTTTGCACGCTGCAGCCGCGATTCCGGTCGAGGCCGAACTCCGGCCGCCGCCGCGAGCTTCGCTCCGGTGAGCTCCACCGCCCCCGCAGCCTCCCGCCTACTCCCCTGGATGCGAGCGACGACGGGCTACGCCCCGGTGGTCCCTGCGTGTTCAGCCGCCGCCCGTAGTGCAACTCCGGCGAAGAACCGCCGCGGCCGAGGTCGTCGCCGGCCGAACTCCGGCGAGGCCGACATGGCTGTCATTAGTGCCTAATCCCGCAGCCTAAACCACCCCACCAGCCGCTGACCGTGGGCCCCAGGGCCAAGTCAAACCCTGGTCAGTGCGGGTTTGACCCGGGCTTAACCACTGTGTCACTGGCATGTGGCCCCCACACGTCAGGTTTGACCTAGGTTGACTGCTGACGCAGTGCTGACCTCAAGCTGACACAATAAATGATTTCTGGAATTATTCTAAAACAGGAAATTCTAGAAAATAGCCAAAACTTCTAAAATTCATATAAATTCAACCGTAGCTCAGATTGAAATAATTTATATATGAAAAATCATCAAAAAAATGCAATCTATCCATCTGTACCAGTTTCATGCATGAAAAACCAAGTTGTACCTGCTGTATAGGTGAAAACACATGAATGGCATTTATAAGAGCTTATTTTGGAGTTGCATTTGAACCTTTGGTTCAAATGGACTTTAACCAAATGAATGCTAGTTGCATTAGCTCAAACAGCATCACATCTTCATGCCATGTTCATGCATCATATTGTTGCATATGCTTGTGTATTGATTGTCGACACCGTTCCTTCTCGATAGGTACTGCTCCAGAGACCGATCCAGAGTACCTGTCTGAGGAGCAGTGCCCCCTTGTTGATCTACCAGGCAAGCAAACCCCCTTGTTCATTCTGATACAATCCTACTCTCTCGCTCCTGCTCTCATTATTGCATTAGGACAACAACGATTCAACTGCTACTTTATGCTGCGGTAGTTGAACCCATTCCTCTGCATGACCTGTCATTGCCACAGTAAATAGTTAAAACCCACTAGCATGTGTAGGAGTTGATTGAGCCATGTTGTGTTCCTACCATGCCATGCCTGCTATTGCTTAGAGTTGTGTCAGGTCTGATTCATTGGGAATGAATTGGAGTGTTACGATGTGTTCTGATGCTGAGAGTTAAATGTGTGAACACGATTTGGTAAAGGTAGCGGTGAGAGGCCATGTAGGAGTACATGGTGGGTTGTCTCACTGGAACCGTCCTTAAGCACTGAGTTCTGTGTATGTTGTCCAATGACTAGATACTACCACACATTGGGTTCCGGTAACTCGACCCCTCTCGACTTATTAACCGACTTGGTCTCTGTCCAGGAGTTGCAAATAGTTTCTGGTGTTTGTAGGTAGTGTTAGTAGTCTACCAAGTGGCACCCGGCCAGGTGGGCTTGGGATAGACTAGGCACAAGTGGCACGGTGTACCAAGCGTAGATCCATCTGGCGAGGTGGGCTTGGGAACCCTGCACACATCGTTTGGGGCCATGAGCGACACCCCGGCCGGATCTCCTTGTGGATGGAACCCGAATAGGCGATAAACCTGGACTAGAGTCTTGTGTGGTTAGTCAGGTCGTGGCCGACACCCTCTCCAGGCTTCCGCTTGAAGGTTGCCGAGGTACATGACGTGTACATGGTGATAAGTGGTGAGAGCGTGTGTGAAGAAGTACACCCCTGCAGGGTTATCATGATCTATTCGAATAGCCGTGTCCTCGGTTACGGACTTCTTGGATGCTTACGTGGTACATAGACAACTTAAAGTGGATACTCTAAAATGCTCAAGACAAGTGTGAGTGCTATGGATGGCCTTCTCGTCAGGAGACGAGGATGAATCCATAGTAGTGTATTGATGTGGTGCTTAGTGGACTCGTGTGCGCTGCCTCATCTCAAAGAAGTTTCTCGTTGTCGTAGAACAGGATAGCCACTGAGTCAAAGCTGGCTTGCTGCAACTAGACCCCACTTCACCTTCTTGATACAAATGCATGTATGATAGGATCTAATGTAAGTCTTGCTGAGTACCTTTGTACTCACGTTTGCTTTATTTATGTTTTGCAGATGAGACATCTGTCTCACTAGTAGTACCACTTGGACTTCGACGAGTAGCTTGTACCTCAGCTACGATCTTGGTCCCTTGGGAGGGATTCGTGGATAGTCAGGCTCTTCAGCCTTTTTCATTTGTAGTTGTCTGTACTCAGACATGTAATGCTTCCGCTTGTTGCTTGTATGCTCTGAATGATGGGTCATGTGACCCCTGTTTGTATTTAATGCTATGTGGCTCTTTTGGGCCTTTATCTATATGAGTTTGCGTTATGTTGTGATGCCATGTTGTACAACACATACTTGCATGTTATGCGTACGTGTAACGTGTATTGCTATGTGTGGGATCCGACAATCTAGTTGTTTATCCTTGGAAGCCTATCATATGGGGAAATGTAGTCTAGTGCTTTCTGAGCGATAGTAGTCCGCTACAGCCTGGTTCACCGGAGTCCTGCTAGCCCAGCACTACTGCCCGGAACACTTGACTGGCCGACATGTGTTTCACTTCGTTCCTGTGTCTGTCCCTTCGGGGAAATGTCACACGGTGACATCCGGAGTCCTGCCTAGCCTGCTACAGCCCGGGTTACCGGAGTCCTGTTAGCCCAGTGCTACAGCCCGGATTCACACGTTGATGATCGACATGCTCGATGTGATTCATGTATGCCTGTCCTCATGGGTTAGTGCCGCATTGGGTTCACGACTAGCCATGTCGGCCCGGGTTCTTTGTCTTATGGATGCTAGCGACACTATCATATACGTGAGCCAGAAGGCGCAAACGGTCCCGGGCCAGGTAAGGTGGCACCCGTGGGAATACTGTGCGTGAGGCCGCAAAGTGATATGATGTGTTACATGCTAGATCGGTGTGACTTAGGATCGGGGTCCCGACATGAACTTATGAAATTGTTTGCTAATAAGAGTGTTTCTTCTGATCCTAATGATATGCCTTTGTCTACTTTGATTGAGAATAATAATGAATCTATGGGTGTGAATTTTGTTGGTAGGAACAATTTTGGTAACAACGCATATAGAGGAAACTTTAATCCTAGGCCGTATCCTAGTAATTCCTCTAATAATTATGGTAATTCCTACAATAATTCTTATGGAAATTATAATAAGATTCCCTCTGAGTTTGAATCTAGTATTAAAGAATTTATTAGTTTGCAAAAGAGTTTCAATGCTTTGATTGAAGAAAAAATGTCTAAGATTGATGAGTTGGCTAGGAACGTGGATAGAATTTCTCTTGATGTTGATTATTTGAAACTTAGATCTATTCCACCTAAGCATGATATCAATTAGTCTCTCAAAGCCATGAGAATTTCCATTGATGAGTGCAAAGAAAGAACCG
The DNA here is from genome assembly GCF_003073215.2 of Triticum urartu. Classification (NCBI taxonomy): domain Eukaryota; kingdom Viridiplantae; phylum Streptophyta; class Magnoliopsida; order Poales; family Poaceae; genus Triticum; species Triticum urartu. Next base: position 42,804 of record NW_024112361.1, on the reverse strand, counting down.
CTAGGATGCGTGCAAAAAAGGATTGCTTTATAAAAGCGTGTTCTTTTAGTTTGGATGATAATAAGGATGAATATCGAAAAGTGATTGATGTGCCTCCTATTAAATCTTTGTTTTGCAATATGAATCTTGATAATGATGGTACTGGAGATGAGTCAACTTTAGTTAAAAGGCGTCCCAATGATTCCGAGTTTTTAGATCTTGATGCAAAAATTAATAAAAGTGGGATTGAAGAGGTCAAAACTTTACTTAGCAATGAACCCACTATTTTGGATTTTAAGGGATTTAATTATGTTAACTGCTCTTTGATAGATTGTATTTCCTTGTTACAATCCGTGCTAAATTCTCCGCATGCTTATAGTCAAAATAAAGCTTTTACCAAACATATTGTTGATGCTTTAATGCAATCTTATGAAGAAAAGCTTGAATTAGAAGTTTCTATCCCTAGAAAGCTTCATGATGAGTGGGAACCTACTATTAAAATTAAAATTAAAGATCATGAATGCTATGCTTTATGTGGTTTTGGTGCTAGCATTTCCATGATTCCAAAAACTTTGTGTGATGTGTTAGGTTTCCGTGAATTTGATGATTGTTCTTTAAATTTGCACCTCGTGGTTTCCACTATTAAGAAACCTATGGGAAGGATTAATGATGTTCTTATTGTTGCATATAGGAATTATGTGCCCGTAGATTTCATTGTTCTTGATATTGATTGCAATCCTACATGTCCCATTATTCTTGGTAGACCTTTCCTTAGAACGATTGGTGCAATTATTGATATGAAAGAAGGGAATATTAGATTCCAATTTCCGTTAAGGAAAGGCATGGAAAACTTTCCTAGAAAGAAAATTAAATTACCTTATGAATCTATTATGAGAGCCACTTATGGATTGCATACGAAAGATGATAATACCTAGATCTATTCTTGCTTTTATGCCTAGTTAGGGGAGTTAAACGATAGCGCTTGTTGGGCGGCAACCCAATTTTATTTTTATTTCTTGATTTTTGGTTCTGTTTAGTAATAAATAATTCATATATCCTCTGTTTAGATGTGGTTTTATGCTTTTAATTAGTGTTTGTGCCAAGTAGAACATCTGGGAAGACTTGGGGGAAGTTTTTGCGATCTTGCTGTAAGAAACTGAAAGTTTAGTGCTCACGAGATTTGCTGCCATTTTTTACTGGAGAGTTCGATTAGGCTGATTATTTTTTCAGATGATTAATAGACAAATTCCTCACGTCCAACAATTTATTCCAGAATTTTTGGGGTTATAGAAGTATTCGAAACCTACAGATTACTACAGACTGTTCTGTTTTCGATAGATTCTGTTTTTCGTGTGTTGTTTGCTTATTTTGATGAATCTATGGCTAGTATGGAGGGTATGAACCATAGAGAAGTTGGAATAAAGTAGGTTTACACCAATATAAATAAATAATGAGTTCATTACAGTACCTTAAGTGGTGGTTTGTTTTCGTATACTAACGGAGGTCATGAGATTTTGTGTTGAGTTTTGTGTTGTGAAGTTTTCAAGTTTTGGGTAAAGATTTGATGGAGTATGGAATAAGGAGTGTCAAGAGCCTAAGCTTTGGGATTCCCAAGGCACCCCAAGGTAAAATTCAAGGACAACCAAAAGCCTGAGCTTGGGGATGCCCTGGAAGGCATCCCTTCTTTCGTCTTCGTCCATCGGTAACTTTACTTGAGGCTATATTTTTATTCACCACTTGATATGTGTTTTGCTTGGAGCGTCTTGTATGATTTGAGTCTTTGATTTTTAGTTTACCACAATCATCCTTGCTATACACACCTTTTGGGAGAGACACACATGAATCCGAATTTATTAGAATACTCTATGTGCTTCACCTATATCTTTTGAGCTAGATAATTTTGCTCTAGTGCTTCACTTATATCTTTTAGAGCATGGTGGTGGTTTTATTTTATAGAAATTATTGATCTCTCATGCTTCACTTATATTATTTTGAGAGCCCTTTAGAACAGAATGGTAATTTGCTTTGGCTATAAAATTGGTCCTAATATGAAAGGCATCCAAGATTGGTATAATAAAAACTTTCATAAAAAGGTGCATTGAATACTATGGAAGTTTGATACTTGCTAATTGTTTTGAGATATAAAGATAGTGATATTAGAGTTGTGCTAGTTTAGTAGTTGTGAATTTGAGAAATACTTGTGTTGAGTATTGCAAGCCCCGTAGCATGCACGTATGGTAACCATTGTGTAACAAATTTGAAACATGAGGTGTTCTTTGATTGTATTCCTTACGAGTGGCGGTCGGGGACGAGCGATGGTATTTTCCTACCAATCTACCCCCGTAGGAGCATGCGCTTAATGCTTGGTTTTTGGTGACTTGTAGATTTTTGCAATAAGTATGTGAGTTCTTTATGACTAATGTTGAGTCCATGGATTATATGCACTCTCACCTTTCCATCATTGCTAGTCTCTTCGGTACCGTGCATTGCCCTTTCTCACCTTGAGAGTTGGTGCAAACTTCGTCGGTGCATCCAAACCCTGTGATATGATACGCTCTATCACACATAAACCTCCTTATATCTTCCTCAAAAGAGCCACCATACCTACCTATTATGGCATTTCCATAGCCATTCCGAGATATATTGCCATGCAACTTTCCACCGTTTCATTTATGACATGCTTCATCATTTTCATATTGCCTCGCATGATCATGTAGTTGACATCGTATTTGTGGCAAAGCCACCATGCACAATTTATCATACATGTCACTCTTGATTCATTACCCTTCCCGGTACACCGCCAGAGGCATTCATATAGAGTCATATTTTGTTCTAGTATCGAGTTGTAATCATTGAGTTGTAAATAAATAGAAGTGTGATGATCATCATTAATAGAGCATTGTCCCAAAAAAGGGGGAAGGCCAAATAAAAAAGAAGAAGAAAGGTCCCAAAAAAAGAAAAAAAAATGAGAAATAAAAAAGGGACAATGCTACTATCCTTTTTTCCACACTTGTGCTTCAAAGTAGCACCATGATCTTTATGATAGAGAGTCTCTTGTTTTGTCACTTTCATATACTAGTGGGAATTTTTCATTATAGAACTTGGCTTGTATATTCCAACAATGGGCTTCCTCAAATGCCCTAGGTCTTTGTGAGCAAGCTAGTTGGATGCACACCCACTTAGTTTCTTTTGTTGAGCTTTCATACATTTATAGCTCTAGTGCATACGTTGCATGGCAATCCCTACTCTTTGCATTGACATCAATTGATGGGCATCTCCCTATCCCGCTAATTAGTCGCGCCGATGTGAGACTTTATCCTTTTTTGTCTTCTCCACATAACCCCTATCATTATATTGTATTCCACCCATAGTGCTATATCCATGGCTCACGCTCATGTATTGCATGAAAATTGAAAAAAGTTTGAGATTACTAAAGGATGAAACAATTGCTTTGCTTGTCATCAGGGTTGTGCATGATGAGAGAATTCTTGTGTGACGAAAATGGAGCATGACCAAACTATATGATTTTGTAGGGATGAACTTTTTTTGGCCATGTTATTTTTAGAAGACATGATTGCTTAGTTAGTATGCTTGAAGTATTATTATTTTTATGTCAATATTGAACTTTTGTCTTGAATCTTTCGGATCTGAATATTCGTGCCACAATAAAGAAAATTACATTGAGAATTATGCTAGGTAGCATTATACATCAAAATTCTATTTTTATCATTTACCTACTCGAGGACGAGCATGAATTAAGCTTGGGGATGCTTGATACGTCTCCAACGTATCTACAATTTTTGATTGTTCCATGTTGTTATATTATCTGTTTTGGATGTTTAATGGGCTTTATTACACACTTTTATATTATTTTTGGGACTAATCTACTAACCCAAGGCCCAGTGCAAATTGCTGTTTTTTGCCTATTTCAGTGTTTTGCAGAAAAGGAATATCAAATGGAATCCAAACGGAATGAAACCTTCGGGAGAGTTATTTTTGGAACAAACGTGATCCAGAGGACTTGGAGTAGACGTCAAGAAAGGAGCAAGGAGGCCACAAGGCAGGGAGGCGTGCCTGCCCCCTAGGCGCGCCCCCACCCTCGTGGGCCCCTCGCAGCTCCACCGACCTACTTCTTCCTCCTATATATATCCATATACCCCGAAAACATCCAGGGGCACCACGAAACCCTATTTCCACCGCCGCAACCTTCTGTACCCAAGAGATCCCATCTTGGGGCCTTTCCGGAGCTCCGTCGGAGGGGGAGTCGATCACGGAGGGCTTCTACATCAACACCATAGCCTCTCCGACGATGTGTGAGTAGTTTACCATAGACCTTCGGGTCCATAGTTATTATCTAGATGGCTTCTTCTCTCTCTTTGGATCTCAATACAAAGTTCTCCTCGATCTTCTTGGAGATCTATTCGATGTAATTCTTTTTGCGGTGTGTTTGTCGAGATCCGATGAATTGTGGGTTTATGATTAAGTTTATCTATGAACAATATTTGATTCTTCTCTGAAATATTTTATGTATGATTTGTTATCTTTGCAAGTCTCTTCGAATTATCAGTTTGGTTTCGCCTACTAGATTGATCTTTCTTGCAATGGGAGAAGTGCTTAGCTTTGGGTTCAATCTTGCAGTGTCCTTTCCCAGTGACAGCAGGGGCAGCAAGACACATATTGTATTGTTGCCATCGAGGATAAAAAGATGGGGTTTATATCATATTGCTTGAGTTTGTCCCTCTACATCATGTCAGCTTGCCTAATGCGTTACTCTGTTCTTATGAACTTAATATTCTAGATGCATGCTGGATAGCGGTCGATGTGTGGAGTAATAGTAGTAGATGCAGAATCGTTTCGGTCTACTTGTCGCGGACGTGATGCCTATATACATGATCATGCCTAGATATTCTCATAATTATGCACTTTTCTATCAATTGCTCGACGGTAATTTGTTTACCCACCGTAATACTTATGCTATCTTGAGAGAAGCCACTAGTGAAACCTATGGCCCCCAGGTCTATTTTCCATCATATAAGTTTCCAATCTATTTTATTTCGCAATCTTTATTTTCCAATCTATATAATAAAAATACCAAAAATATTTATCTTATTATCTCTATCAGATCTCACTCTCGTAAGTAACGTGAAGGGACTGACAACCCCTTTATCGCGTTGGTTGCGAGGTTCTTTTTTGTTTGTGTAGGTGCGAGGTGACTTGCGTGTAGTCTCCTACTGGATTGATACCTTGGTTCTCAAAAACTGAGGGAAATACTTACGCTACATTGCTGCACCACCCTTTCCTCTTCAAGGGAAAACCAATGCAGTGCTCAAGAGGTAGCAGGGCACCGGGCGCGCCTTCCTATGCGAGGGAGGGAGGCGCCCCATCTACGGGCATAGGTCCTGAGGTGGTACCACTGGAAACGCCTCTCTCCTGAGGCCCCGGGTGGAGTAGCTGCCTCTTCTTCTTGGGGATGGCCTCAGGAGGGTATAGGGTGCCTTCGTTGTCGGGGTTTTCGACTGCTGAGCTCGGTGCGGTAGTTGTCACACTGGCCGAAGGTGACAGGGAGGCGAACCTGCCCTATCAGGGTGGTGGAGCCATCGGTCACTCCTGAGAAAGGTTTGGTAGGCTGTAGCTGATCGTATGGCACCTGAAGGCTGTCGAACGTCTCGACGGACATGACATTGAGCCCTGCGCCACCGTCGATGAGGGTCTTAGTGACTTGAACACTGCTGATGACGGGTGAGCAGAGCATCGGAAGGACGACGACGGTCGCCGCGCACTTGAGCCGGTCCGCCGAGCTGAAGGTGATAGCGTACTTGGACCACCTGAGCGGGCGTGTGGCTTCGAGCCTGGGAAGGGCCGTGTTCACTTCTCAAGCAAACTGCTTGAAGATACGCTGAGAGGCTGGGGCTTGAGCGCCACCCAAGATGCAGGCGATGGCACGAGGCTCTTGGAAGCCCCCAGCCCCCTCGTGAAAGGATCGAGAAGAGGTGTCTAGAGGGGGGGGGGGGTGATTAGACACTATGTACCAAAAGTTGCACTTTTTAATTTCTTTAAGTTGAAGTGGAGTTTTGGCACAAGTTTAACAAGCACAATACATATCAAGCAAGCATGCAAAGAGTATATGAGCCGCGGAAAGTAAAGCATGCAACTTGCAAGAATGTAAAAGGATGGGATTGGAGTGTGCAAACGCAATTTGGAGACACGGAGATTTTTGAGACGTGGTTCCGATAGGTGGTGCTGATACGTCCATTTTGCATCATGCTTTTATATCAATATTTATTGCATTATGGGCTGTTATTTCACATTATGTGACAATACTTATGGCTATTCTCTCTTATTTTACAAGGTTTACATAAGGAGGGAGAATGCCGACAGCTGGAATTCTGGGCTGGAAAAGGAGCAATTATTAGAGACCTATTCTGCACAACTCCAAAAGTCCTGAAACTCCACAGAACACCTTATAATAAATAATGAAAAATCCTCACCAAAGATGAAGACCAGGGGGCCCACACCCTTCTCACGAGGGTGGGGGGCGCGAAACCCCCCCTAGGGCGCGCCCCCTACCTAGTGGGCCCCCCTGGTGGCTCTCCGATGACCATATTCTCCTATATGAAGTCTTTCGTCGAGAAAAAAATAAGAAGCAACCTTTCGGGACGAAACTCCGCCACCACAAGGCGGAACCTTGGCGGATCCAATCTAGAGCTCCGGCAGAGCTGTTCTGCCAGGGAAACTTCCCTCCCGGAGGGGGAAATCATCGCCATCGTCATGACCAACACTCCTCTCATCGGGAGAGGGCAATCTTCGTCAACATCTTCATCAGCACCATCTCATCTCAAAACCCTAGATCATCTCTTGTATCCGATTCTTGTCTTCAAGTCCAGGATTGGTGCTAGTAGGTTGCTAGTAGTGTTAATTACTCCTTGTAGTTGATGCTAGTTGGTTTAATTGGTGGAAGATCATATGTTCAGATACTTTATGCATATTAATACCCCTCTGATTATGAACATGTTTATGCTTTGTGAGTATTTACGTTTGTTCTTGAGGACAAGGGAGAAGTCTTGCTATTAGTAGTTGTCGGTGTCAAAATCGGCGGATCTCGGGTAGGGGGTCCCGAACTATGCCTCTAGGCCGGATGGTAATAGGAGGCAAGGGACACGAAGTTTTACCCAGGTTCGGGCCCTCTTGATGGAGGTAAAACCCTATGTCCTGCTTGATTAATATTGATGATATGGGTAGTACAAGAGTAGATCTACCACGAGATCAGAGAGGCTAAACCCTAGAAGCTAGCCTATGGTATGATTTTATGTTGTGATTGTTGTCCTACGGACTAAAACCCTTCGGTTTATATATGCACCGGAGAGGGTTAGGGTTACACAAGGTCGGTTACAAAGGAGGAGATATCCATATACGTATTGCCTAGCTTGCCTTCCACGCCAAGTAGAGTCCCATCCGGACACGAGACGAAGTCTTCAATCTTGTATCTTCATAGTCTAACAGTCCGACCAATGGAGATAGTCCGGCTATCCGGAGACCCCCTAATACAGGACTCCCTCAGTAGCCCCTGAACCAGGCTTCAATGACGATGAGTCCGGCACGCAGTATTGTCTTCGGCATTGCAAGGCGGGTTCCTTCTCCGAATACATCACAGAAGAATTTGAATACGAGGATAGTGTCCGACCCTGCAAAATAAGTTCCATGTTCGACCACAGAGAGAATAATTTTTCCGCAGATCTAATTTGCTGGCTTGTTTTGGCAGCATGACGTTATGTCATGGCCCGGTGATTATTCGAACCGTTTCTTTTAACCAGCTCCACACATAACGCGAGGCGGTTTCTTGACACGTCTTGCCGAAGCGGAGATCATGTTCCCCTAATTACGGGATTCTCATTAATGCGGTCGTGGGTAACCCAACCGTGTCTAGGACTCCTAGATTATAGGCAAGTCCCAAACGGCCACGGAGAGGACGCTTGATATTCGCCCTCTTTATAAGGGGACAAGGTTTTCGCTTTTTCCCTCTCGTGCTCAATCGAACCCTTCCCCCGCCTCGAGTTCTAACACCCAAAGCCCAGGTTAGGTGCTCCGAATCTTCAACCATGTCCGGATCCAGCCTTCAAGGCCGATGGACGCCCTCCTCCATTACGGAAGAGGACATTAAGAAGTTGAGGGAGGCCAGATATCTGACCGCCGAGGTTTTGCATCGGCTGCCTGCTCGAGGGCAGATCGTCCCTACTCCCGAACCCAATGAGAACGTTGTGTTCGTCTCCCACTTCCTCCGAGGTCCAGGCCTCACTCTGGATCCTTTCGTTAGGGGTTTGATGTTCTATTACGGGCTAGATTTCCACGATCTAGCTCCGGACTCCTTTCTCCACATCATGACATTTATTGTCGTGTGTGAGGCCTTCCTCCGCGTTACCCCTCAGTTCGGCCTGTGGCTCAAGACCTTTGAAGTAAAGCCGAAGATGATCGAGGGGCAACATGCAGCGTGCGGAGGTGCATCAATAGGCAAGATGGCAGGAGCTCCATGGCCGAAAGGTTCCTTTCCAGAGGTGTCCGAATTATGGCAACGGGAGTGGTTTTATGTCACGGCTCCCAGAAGTGCCAAGTGGGCGGCTGCCCCGCTTTCCGTTCGGGCCCCCCACCACAACTGATGTCATGGATTAGCAGGGGTCTGAGCTGGGGTCCAGCCAAGGACGTGCCTATACTGCAAAGCCGCATCCGAGATCTCTTCGAGGGAGATTTTAATTTGGTTGCGGTAATACAAGTTATGCTGGTTCGTCAAGTCCAGCCTTGCAAACGCCGGCCCCTTCGCTTGTGGGAGTTCAACCCAGAGGGACCACGTGCCATTCAAAGTTTCCTCGGCCTGACGCACGAGGAGATGTACAAGTCATTCTTTGGACCTCAAGTAGAATGTCCAGATATTACCGAGGACGCAGGCCTGAGCAGTAACCGCGCCATCGAACAAGTAAGAAACCCTCTAGCCGAACACACTATCTTTTATTCGAAGTTATTTCTGAGAGTTCGCTTTTTGACCAGGACTGGCTAACAAAGGCGAAGATGATTCGGTGTTTGGCCCTCCTCCCCGAGGGTTTGGAAAATCCGGTATTGGAAAAGATGCTCGAGGTCGCACCTTGCCCGGCGCCCTTGAAGGAAGATATCGGGGGGGGGGGGGATAGTACGGGCGGACACGGGCCCCCATCGCCGCCCGTTCCAACCGAGGGAACGAGCGTATCCATGAAGGAGGACGACGGGGGGAGGAAAAGGACTGCTTCCGAGGATCCGGAAGCCAAAGCCTCCAAACGGGAGAAGAAGTCTCCCACAGAGGGTCCTGCCTCGGGGGGTGCTTTTGCCGCACAAAGTCCACGGGGGGATCAGCCCTCCAACGAGTCGTAAGTGATCCAAAATACTTTAATAGTAAAGGTATGCTATCTTTTTTCTCTGAGAAAATAACCACCGCATATATCTTGCAGTTCGGGCCTTAGCCCCTCTCAAATGAGATCGCCTTCGGGGGATCTTCTTCCAGAGATGATGGACAGCGAAACGCCTCCCTCGGACTCCTCCGCTCCAGAAGCGGGCGACCCCGAAGTGTCGTCACGGAGGGCCTCTCCGGATCCGGTGAGGCCAGAAGATAATCCTGTAGACCCCTGAAGTCCCCAGTGTCCGGCTCCCGAAGAGAGCATACAAAAGAGTCCGGCACCATCTGGTGTGCGGTCGGACGTTCTGAGGGAGTCGGTGGGGCGAGCGGCCATCTCAGAAGAACACTGTATGCTGATGGGTACGGTGATGGAGAGAATCTCATCCGCCAAAAGCGGATTACATGAAGCTTTTATGAGTCTACTGACGGGCTTTGAGGTACGTGAGATAATATGTGTTAGGTGTGCCCTGTGTAGATAGTAGCCCCTGAGACTCTAGTTGTCGTCGAGAACGGCGGCGAACAGAGGATCATATTCCCAGGCAATAACTAGACCGCCCCTATGTGCAGGTGGTGGAAGCTCCGGTGGCTAGCCGGACTAGTGAGTTTGCCAAATTAAAACGGCAACTGGATGCGGCAGACGCCGACATCGAGCTTGTTAACAAGAGGCTTGACGAGGCACAGGGTAAGTGTTATTATTCGGTGAACGCCACATAGTAAGAGCAGCATAATGCCAGTATCTTTAATATTTTGTGACTGCAGATGGAGCTGCCACCGTGGAAGCCTTGCGGGCGGAACTTGCCCGAGCCAAGGAATAAGCGAGGATTAGTAATGCAACTGCTTTGAAGGCAGCCGAAGAGTTGAAAGCCGAGAAGGCCGCACATTACGAGAGCCAAGAGAAGATGGCCAAGATGGCCGTAGAATTAAAAGACACTGCCGACCGTTGCCGGGTCCTTGAGAAAGAAAACCGAGCGAAGCCAACGGACCTTGAGAAGGCCGCGGCGGCGGACAAAGACACTCGTTCTGCTATGAGAGCGAAGGAGGAGCTGCGGGAAGCCTGGGATATTGCAGCTGGGAAACCCTTCATGTTACGGAGGAAGTTCGGAGATCCAAGGTATGCCCCTCTGGATCGGCTGTGGAGTTCGGCAGATGCGTATATGGATTTGGCGGCGAGCGCTGCCGATGCGCCAAGTACTTCCAAGGTCAGACAGATCGTGAAGTGGACAAGTTGTTCTGGACGCAATTCCATGTTCCAGAGCATCCGCTTTCATTGACTGACCAGCTAGCCGAATGGGCCAAACTGAATAGGTTGTCCGGACTCGCCATGAGGTCTGTTGTGGATCAGCTATGGCCGGAAAGGCCAAAGCCGAACAGCTATTTCAGCTTAGTGCAGCAGTTCCTTGATGCGGTGCCGCACATTAATGCGATGAAGAGGTCGGCGTGCATAGAAGGCTCGCGGATGGCCCTTGCCCGTGTTAAAGCATACTGGGCGGAGATGGACGCTACCACTGTTGCGGCGCAGGGTTCGGCCATAGGCCGAGTGGCTACCGAGCAATATTTCGAGGAGGTTCTCGAGGGTGCTCGTTTGATAGAGGCCCAGTGCTCGAAAAATATTATGTTTGAGTGATATGTATTCTCATTGTAAGCACAATGCTTTTATGAATTTTTATAAGGTTACTTTTATACTTTTGCCTGAAAGTAGTATGATGCCTCCTGTGCGGCCGTTTATGTATACCTGTGTATAACCTAAAAGATTGCAGCCGTCGGCTTCAACCCCCACGCATAGAATGCGGGGGTGCTCGCAAAAAATGCGTGTTCACACTTAACCCAACGTCTTGGTCCTATTAAGGAGGTGATAGCGTAGCGAGCGAGGCAACCGGACTATAATGCTTTAACACTTTCACTTAGCCATAGGAGTTTGACAGTGGGGCTACTAGATAGCCCCTGGTGGCTCCGCACTCCCCCGATCACGGGGTGCGTACATGCCTGGCCGGAAAACGGCCCTTCGTTAAGGCGGAGGAATTCTAACATTCCGATAGGTCACCGAGTGGTTGACCAGTCTCACGCTATATCATGACAGTCAGTTTTCGGCTTTCTCTACTGAGGTGCTCGTCCGGATGAACCAGGGCACAATCGCAGTAGTTCTCCTGGTGCTACCTTAGCCGGTAAAGCGGAACGTAAGGCAGCAAAACATAGGAGCCGGGCAAACCCAACATTTGACCAAAGACAATGATTCGGAGCTGATGCATATAAGGCCAAACTTGCGACGTCGAACACTCCCTAAGGTATTCGGTCTTTATGGTATAAACTGGGCCTAAATAGTGCCCTTCGTAAGAAGCCCCTGGTGTCCAGGTACGTGCATTATTCTGACGTGGCCACATGCCAAGACGCCAACATCGTTCTCAACTGTGCTGAGAATTCGGTGGATATGTAGCAACAAGAGACAGTAAAAAAGGTTTACGCAGGGTCTTAATCTAAAAAGAATCCTTGGAGCGGGTCCCTGCTGCACGTCTGCGCCTGTGTCTCCGTTGTGCCGTATCCTGGACGGGTGTAGCACGATGATCATCTGTAAAAGAGAGGAACTTAGGTGAAAAAGTTGTCGTGCAAAAGGATAGTTTTTAAAGGAACCAAGTATAATTCAAGATGAGTAAAAATTGCCACTTGTCTGCGCGCGCTGAACCCCTTGTATAGGGGTGTGACCATTGATCCGGTATGAATTACATATACCTGTGCCGGACTCGTCTAACCGTGTCTGAGGTCTTGACGACCTGTTAAATGCTTTAGTTAGTGAGGCCGTTTTTAGTGTGCGGCTGCCAAGGCAGCCGCACTCTTCGGTGCGCAAAGATCGCTTAATACTTCCATTTACTGTAATGATGCCACGTGGTCCGGGCATCTTGAGTGTGAGGGAAGCATAGTGCGGTATTGCGTTAAAGCGAGCGAAAGCTTCGCGTCCGAGTAGTGCTTGATAGCCACTTTGGAACGGAGCGATGTGGAAGGTTAAATGTTCACTACGGAAGTTATCGGGGGAGCCGAATATAACTTTTAGTAGCAGGGAGCCCGTGCAATGAGCCCCTGGGCCTGGCGTTACTCCTTTAAAGGTAGTATTGCTATGGCAAATTTTTGTTGGGTCTATCCCCATTTCGCGGATTGTATCCTGATATATCAGGTTTAGACTGCTGCCGCCGTCCATCAGTACTCATGTGAAGTGATATCCGTCAATTATTGGGTCTAATACCAGGGCAGCCCATCCTGCACGCCGGATACTTGCTGAGTAATCACGATGGTTGAAACTGATCGGTTGAGACGACCAGTGGCAGGACTCTGCGGTGATAGGCCCTTGGGCATATTGGTCTGGGAGTGCCGTTTTGTTTCCTCCCTTGATCACGTGTAACACGTTTACTATTTTGACTTCTGGTGGAAATTTCTTTTGTTCCCCAGTGTCTTGCTTGAGAGGCTCATCCTCGTCCTCGCTTGGTGTATCCTCCCCTTTGTGTACGGTGTTGAGCTTACCGGACAGCTTGAAGACCCAACATTCTCTGTGGGTATGATTAGCAGGTTTACCAGGGGTGCTATGGATCTGACATATTTGGTCCAGAATTTTGTTTAGGCTGGACAGTTCGTCTCTGGCGCCTTTAGAGGGTGACTTTTGCTGACCTGGCCGAGAGCTTTTGAATCCGGCGTTTACTGCCATGCTCTTCGTGCTGTCTTCTTTGTTCCGGCGTTTGTTACTGCTGTTGCACCGTGATTTCCTGTTTCCATCTCTAGCTTCAGATGTACTGGGGTCGCTGGTGCTGCATCTGGCTAGCCAACTGTCCTCACCCGCGCAAAAGTGGGTCATGAGGCTTGTTAATGCTGCCATTGTTCTCAGCTTTTCTTGGCCGAGGTGTCTGGCGAGCCATTCGTCACGGACGCTATGCTTAAAAGCTGCTAGGGCTTCGGCGTCCGGACAATCGACAATTTGGTTCTTTTTAGTAAGAAACGTGTTCCAAAGTTTTCGGGCTGACTCTCCGAGCTGTTGAGTTATATAGCTCAAATCGTCCGCGTCCGGAGGTCGGACATAAGTCCCTTGAAAATTTGCCCGAAAAGCGTCTTCGAGCTCTTCCCAGCTTCCTATGTAGTTTTCGGGGAGGCCTTTAAGCCAGTGACGAGATGGCCCTTTGAGCTTGAGGGGTAAGTACTTGATGGCGTGGAGATCATCTCCTCAAGCCATATGGATATGGAGGATATAATCCTCAATCTAGACCCCAGGGTCTGTTGTTCCGTCGTATGCCTCTATGTTTACGGGTTTGAATCCCTCTGGAAATTCATGGTCCAGCACCTCATCGGTGAAACATAGGGGGTGTGCGGCACCCCTGTATCTGGGTGTACCGCGTTGTTCGGATGTTTGTGTATGCCGGGGCGCGCTTGCGTGGTCCATGGATGGATCTGGTTGCGCCGTCCTTTTGGTGCGAGCCCTCGCGTGGATCGCGTATTGGCTTGTGAGTGGCGTTGTTTGCCGCTCGATGTTGGCCGTGAGGTCGTCTATCCGGCCAGGTGGCTGTTTTGATTTTTGGTTGTGGGGGGTCTGAGGCCTCCTCATCGAATTCAGGTAGCAACTTCCGCTTTGGGTAGCTCTTGGTGGGGCGATTGTCGCCGTACCTCGCTGCTGTGTTGAGTACTTTACTCCATCTGATTTGGAGTGTGTCTTGCGCAGCCTTGAGCCTTTGCTTCTGCTTTTTCAGACTCCTCGCAGTGGCAACAAGCCTTTGACGGGCATTATGCTGCTCCGGGTGCCTGTCCGGCATTATGTCGTCCGGACTATTATCTTTGATAGAATTGGTTTGTTCGGTTTGATTCTCCGTATTGTCGTGGTCCGGCAGTGGTTCGCCCTGCTCCAACGCTGGGTCTGTATGATCGTTATTTCTGCCAAGGCGGGATTTGGGGCGGCGCTTGCGCGACCGCTTTGACTGCTTCTCGAGGGAACAAGCCTTCGGTGCGTCCTTTCGTTTCTCGTCGTCGTCTTCTTTTGGTGTGTCCACCATGCATACGTCATATGATGAAGTGGACGTCCAGCACCCTATGGGCGGTGGTTCCTCTTCGCCTCCCGCATCGTCGTCCATACCGTCGATGTCTTTGGAGTCGAAGTCGAGCATGTCGGTTGAGTCATCGACAGTGGCTATTAAGTGGGTGGTGGGTGGGCGTCGAATTTCTTCGTCGTCCGAATCCCAATCCTGTTGGCCATAATCTGGTCAGGGCTTTCCTGACAAACAGAGAGACCTTAGTGAATTCAGAATGTCGTCGAAGGGCGAGTGCTGAAAGATATCCGCGGCAGTGAATTCCATGATCGGTGCCCAATCGGATTTGATTGGCAGGGGCGCGGGCGGTTCGGAGTCAGAAAAAGAGTCCGGCACCTTGGAGTCACGGGCTGCGCAGAGGATTATGCTGGTGTTCGGCTCGATCGCCGTTGAGACTGCAGCCCCTGAGGCGGTGTCTAACCACCCGTCCTCGATTGGCGCAGTTGGCTCCGAACTAAGGGTCGGAGCTGATGCGGGCGCGGCTTCCGGGGTACTGTTCGGCGGCAGAGCTAGGTCATACCCATCGCGACAGTGCGGCGCGCCCGGCTGTGGCTCGAATCCGTCGAAGATCAATTCTCCGCGGATGTAGGCCGTGTAGTTCAAAGTTCCAAATCTGACCTGATGGCCAGGGGCGTAGCTTTCAATCTGCTCCATATGGCCAAGCGAATTAGCCCGCAGTGCAAAGCCGTCGAATATGAAGATCTGTCCGGGGAGAAAAGTCTCACCCTGGACCGCATCGCTATCGATGATAGTAGGAGCCATCAAGCCTAACGGCGACGACACAGAGGAACTCTCAATGAAAGCACCAATGTCGGTGTCAAAACCGGCGGGTCTCGGGTAGGGGGTCCCGAACTGTGCGTCTAGGCCGGATGGTAACAGGAGGCAAGGGACACGAAGTTTTACCCAGGTTCGGGCCCTCTTGATGGAGGTAAAACCCTACGTCCTGCTTGATTAATATTGATGATATGGGTAGTACAAGAGTAGATCTACCACAAGATGAGAGAGGCTAAACCCTAGAAGCTAGCCTATGGTATGATTGTATGTTGTGATTGTTGTCCTACGGACTAAAACCCTTCGGTTTATATAGGCACTGGAGAGGGTTAGGGTTACACAAGGTCGGTTACAAAGGAGGAGATATCCATATACGTATTGCCTAGCTTGCCTTCCATGCCAAGTAGAGTCCCATCCGGACACGAGACGAAGTCTTCAATCTTGTATGTTCATAGTCTAACAGTCCGGCCAATGGAGATAGTCCAGCTATCCGGAGACCCCCTAATACAGGACTCCCTCAGTAGTCATGTGAATTTGGCATTCGTTCGATATTTTGATGAGATGTATGTTGTCTAGCCTCTAGTGGTGTTATGTGAACGTCGACTACATAACACTTCACCATTATTTGGGCCTAGAGGAAGGCATTGGGAAGTAATACATAGATGATGGGTTGCTAGAGTGATAGAAGCTTAAACCCTAGTTTATGCGTTGCTTCGTAAGGGGTTGATTTGGATCCATATGTTTCATGCTATGGTTAGGTTTACCTTAATACTTTTGTTGTAGTTGCGGATGCTTGCAATAGAGGTTAATCATAAGTGGGATGCTTGTTCAAGTAAGAACAACACCCAAGCACCGGTCCACCCACATATCAAATTATCAAAGTACCGAACACGAATCATATGAGCGTGATGAAAACTAGCTTAACGATATTCCCATGTGTCCTCAGGAGCGCTTATCCTTATATAAGAGTTTGTCCAGGCTTGTCCTTTGCTACAAAAAGGATTGGGCCACCTTGCTGCACTTTATTTACTTTTGTTACTTGTTGCTCATTACAAATTATCTCATCACAAAACTATCTGTTACCACTTATTTCAGTACTTGCAGAGAATACCTTGCTGAAAATCGTTTATCGTTTCCTTCTGCTCCTCGTTGGGTTCGACACTCTTACTTATCGAAAGGACTACGATAGATCCCTATACTTGTGGGTCATCAAGACTCTTTTCTGGCGCCGTTGCGGGGAGTGAAGCGCCTTTGGTAGGTGGAATTTGGTAAGGAAAAATTTATATAGTGTGCTGAAATTTACTGTCACTGGTTACTATGGAAAGTAATCCTCTGAGGGGCCTGTTCGGGGTATCTTCACCCCGACCACTAGAGCAAATAGTTGCTCCTCAACCTACTGAACCTATTGAAAATGAAATTCCTTATGAGTATCCTTCGAGTATAATAGAAAAATTGCTAGCTAATCCTTTTACAGGAGATGGAACAAAGCATCCTGATGAACACCTAATATATATATGTGGATGAAGTTTGTGGATTATTTAAGCTTGCAGGTATTCCCGATGATGTTGCTAAGAAGAAGGTGTTCCCTTTATCTTTGAAGGGAGACACATTGACATGGTATAGGCTATGTGATGATATGGGATCATGGAACTATAGAAGATTGAAATTGAAATTTCATCAAAAGTATTACCCTATGCATCTCGTTCATCATGATCGCAATTATATATATAATTTTTGGCCTCACGAAGGAGAAAACATCGCTCAAGCTTGGGGGAGGCTTAATTCAATGTTATATTCATGCCCCAATCATGAGCTTCCAAGAGAAACAATTCTTCAAAAAATTTATGCTCGGCTTCCTGAAAATAATCGCACCATGCTCGATACTTCTTGTGATGGCTCTTTTATGATGAAGACTATTGGATTTAGATGGGATTTATTGGATAGAATTAAACGCAACTCTGAAGATTGGGACCTCGACAATGGTAAGGAGTCAGGTATGACACCTAAGTTTGATTGTGTTAAATCTTTTATGGATACCGATATTTGCCGTAAGTTTAGCACTAAATATGGACTTGATTCTGAGATAGTAGCTTCTTTCTGTGAATATTTTGCTACTTATGTTGATCTCCCTAAGGAGAAGTGGTTTAAATATCATCCTCCCATAGAAGTAAAAGTAGCTGCACCTATTAAAGTTGAAGAAAAGACTGTCACTTATAATGATCCTATTGTTCCTACTTGTTATGTTGAGAAACCACCTTTCCCTGTTAGGATAAAGGATCATGCTAAAGCTTCAACTGTGGTTCGTAAAAGCAATATTAAAACATATACACCTCCCGAGCAAGTTAAATTTGAACCTAATATTGCTATTGTTAAAGAGCTCTTGTCTGATAATATTGATGGGCATGTTATTCAGTTCAGCGGTGAAACTTCTAGAATTGCTAAACCTTGTGCTAAAGATAAACATAGACCTGTGGTAGGCATGCCTGTTATTTCTGTTAAAATAGGAGATCATTATTATCATGGCTTATGTGATATGGGTGCTAGTGCTAGTGTTATACCTTATGACTTGTATAAAGAAATCAAGCATGAAATTGCACCTGCTCAGTTAGAAGATATTGATGTCACAATTAAACTTGCTAATAGAGATACTATTTCAGCAATGGGAATTGTTAGAGATGTTGAAGTCTTGTGCGGGAAAACTAAATATCTTGCTGATTTCCTTGTTCTTAGTTCTCCACAAGATAGCTTTTGTCCCATTATATTTGGTAGACCCTTCTTGAATACAGTTAATGCTAGGATAGACTGCGAAAAGAATGTTGTTACTATTGGCTTGGATGATATGACTCATGAGTTTAATTTCTCTAAATTTAGTAAACAACACCGTGAAGAAGAATTGCTTAGTAAGGATGAAATTATTGGTCTTGCTTCTATTGCCGTACCTCCTAATGATCCTTTAGAACAATATTTGCTAGACCATGAGAATGATATGTTTATGAATGAAAGAAGGGAAATAGATGAAGTATTCTTTACACGAGAGCCTATGCTAAAACACAATTTGCCTGTTGAAATCCTAGGGGATCCTCCTTCACCTAAGGGTGATCCCGTGTTTGAGCTTAAACCGTTGCCTGATAATCTTAAATATGCCTATCTTGATGAAAAGAAGATATATCCTATTATTATTAGTGCTAACCTTTCAGAGCATGAAGAAGAAAGATTATTGAAAACTCTGAAGAAGCACCGTGCTGCTATTGGATATACTCTTGATGATCTTAAGGGCATTAGTCCCACTCTATGTCAACATAAAATAATTTTGGAAGCAGATGCCAAACCAGTTCGTGATCCTCAACGACGTCTGAATCCTAAAATGAAAGAAGTGGTAAGAAAAGAAATACTCAAGCTTCTCGAGGCAGGTATAATTTATCCCATTGCTGATAGTCAATGCGTAAGTCCTGTTCATTGTGTCCGTAAGAAGGGAGGTATTACTGATGTTCCTAATGATAAAGATGAATTAATTCCACAAATAATTATTACCGGTTATAGGATGGTAATTGATTTCTGCAAATTAAATAAGGCTACTAAGAAAGATCATTACCCCTTACCTTTTATCGATCAAATGCTATAAATATTATGCAAACATACACATTACTGCTTTCTAGATGGTTATTCTGGTTTCTCTCAAATACCTGTGTCGGCTAAAGATCAATCAAAGACTACTTTTACATGCCCTTTTGGTACTTTTCCTTATAGACGTATGCCTTTTGGTTTATGTAATGCACCTGCTACCTTTCAAAGATGCATGATGGCTATATTCTCTGACTTTTGTGAAAAGATTTGTGAGGTTTTCATGGACGACTTTTTCGTCTATGGATCTTCTTTTGATGATTGCTTGAGCAATCTCGATTGAGTTTTGCAGAGATGTGAAGAAACTAATCTTGTCTTGAATTGGGAAAAGTGCCACTTTATGGTTAATGAAGGTATTGTCTTGGGGCATAAAGTTTCTGAAAGAGGTATTGAAGTTGATAAAGCCAAGGTTGATGCTATTGAAAATATGCCATGTCCAAAGGACATCAAAGGTATAAGAAGTTTCCTTGGTCACGCCGGATTTTATAGGAGGTTCATTAAGGACTTCTCAAAAATTTCTCGGCCTCTGACTAATTTATTACAAAAAGATATACCGTTTGTCTTTGATGATGATTGTGTAGAAGCATTTGAAATACTTAAGAAAGCATTAGTCTCTGCACCTATTGTTCAGCCACCTGATTGGAATTTACCCTTTGAAATTATGTGTGATGCTAGCGATTATGCTGTAGGTGCTGTTCTAGGGCAAAGAGTTGATAAGAAATTAAATGTTATCCATTATGCTAGTAAGACTCTAGACAATGCTCAAAGAAATTATGCTACTACTGAAAAAGAACTTTTAGCAGTTGTATTTGCTTGTGATAAGTTCAGACCTTATATTGTTGATTCTAAAGTAACTATCCACACTGATCATGCTGCTATTAAATATCTTATGGATAAGAAAGATGCTAAACCTAGACTTATTAGATGGGTTCTCTTGCTACAAGAATTTGATTTGCATATTGTTGATAGAAAAGGAGCTGAGAACCCCGTTGCAGACAACTTATCTAGGTTAGAGACTGTTCTTGATGACCCACTACCTATTGATGATAACTTTCCCGACGAACAATTAAATGTCATAAGTACTTCTCGTAGTACCCCTTGGTATGCTGATTATGCTAATTACATAGTTGCTAAATTTATACCACCTAGCTTCATATACCAACAAAAGAAAAAATTCTTGTATGATTTGAGACATTACTTTTGGGATGACCCACATCTTTATAAAGAAGGAGTAGATGGTGTTATTAGACGTTGTGTACCTGAGCATGAACATGAATAGATCCTATGCAATTGCCACTCCGAAACTTATGGAGGACACCACGCGGGAGATAGAACTGCACATAAGGTATTGCAATCCGGTTTTTATTGGCCTACTCTCTTCAAGGATGCCCGTAAGTTTGTCCTTTCTTGTGATGAATGTCAAAGAATTGGTAATATTAGTAGGCGTCAAGAAATGCCTATGAATTATTCACTTGTTATTAAACCGTTTGATGTTTGGGGCTTTGATTATATGGGACCTTTTCCTGCCTCTAATGGATATACACATATTTTAGTTGCTGTTGATTACGTTACTAAGTGGGTAGAAGCTATTCCAACTAGTAGTGCTGATCATAACACTTCTATTAAAATGCTTAAAGAAGTTATTTTTCCGAGGTTTGGAGTCCCTAAATATTTAATGACTGATGGTGGTTCACATTTTATTCATGGTGCTTTTCGTAAAATGCTTGCTAAATATGATGTCAATCATAGAATTGCATCTCCGTATCACCCACAGTCTAGTGGTCAAGTAGAATTGAGTAATAGAGAACTCAAATTAATTTTGCAAAAGACTGTCAATAGGTCTAGAAAGAATTGGTCCAAGAAACTTGATGATGCATTATGGGGCTATAGAACTGCATATAAAAATCCTATGGGTATGTCTCCGTATAAAATGGTATATGGAAAAGCATGTCACTTACCTCTCGAACTAGAACATAAGGCATATTGGGCTATTAAAGAGCTCAACTATGATTTCAAACTTGCTGGTGAAAAGAGGTTATTTGATATTAGCTCACTTGATGAATGGAGAAACCAAGCTTATGAAAATGCCAAGTTGTTTAAAGAAAAGGTTAAAGGATGCCATGAAAAAAGGATACAAAAGCGTGAGTTTAATGTAGGTGATTATGTATTGCTATACAACTCTTGTTTAAGATTTTTTGCAGGGAAACTTCTCTCTAAATGGGAAGGCCCCTATGTTATCGAGGAGGTCTATCGTCCTGGTGCCATAAAAATCAACAACTTCGAAGGTACAAATCCGAAGGTGGTAAACGGTCAAAGAGTCAAACACTATATCTCAGGTAATCCCATAAATGTTGAAACCAATATCATCGAAACCGTAACCCCGAAGGAATACATAAGGGACACTTTCCAGAACGTTTCAGACTCCGAAAAGGAATAGGTATGTGGTACGGTAAGTAAACCGACTCCAAAACAATTTTTAAGGCAATATTTCTCTATTTTGGAATATTTAGAAAAATAGAAAATTAAGTAGCAGTCCGGGAAGGACACGAGGGCCTCACGAGGGTGGAGGGCACGCCCCCTACCTCGTGAGCACCTCGTGTGCCTTCCGGTCTCAGTTTTCTTGCACGATACGTATTTTCGTCGGTAAAAATTCATTATATAATCTCCCGGGGGTTTGGACTCCCGTATCTCGCAAAAATCTCCTGTTTTTGTTTCGAGCTGTTTTTCTGACAGATCTAGATTATCATGACGTCCCCAAGTGCTTCCAAGGACAAGTTCTTCGAGAAGGTCATCAACCCTTACCTCGCGGAGGTGCTGCGACACCCTTAAACCATTGAGATGCGTGATGGGTTGCTGCACATCCGCGATGCTGAGGGACCAAAGGGAATCGGAAGCGTGGAGACGAGGCTCGAAGCAATGGATCAACAAGTTTTAAAGTTCCAAGGGAAGGTGGAGGGTGGAATCAACACTAGCCACATGATGCTCGCGGAGTTCACTAACAACTACAAGCCGGATGCCAAGAACACCGAGGAGGCCATCTTCAAGCTACATGAGAAGATCGAGCACCTCCAAGCCCAAATCTATGACCTGCAAAACCAAAACTATGAGTATGAATATAGATTCAAAAGAATGAGTTTGGCTGCAGATTCGAGGATTCCGGACACTCGATCATCTTTCTATGATGGTGAACCTATGCCTTGGAAGATGGATGACAAGCCCGCATCATCAACAACACCTCCACCGTCTCCTCCAACAAAGAAGAATTGAGTATCTGTGTATGGGCACTCCACTTGGCAACTGCCAAGCTTGGGGGAGTGCCCCGGTATCGTATCACCATCACTTTTATCTTTACCGTTTTCCTTAGTTCGATCTTATTAGTAGTATTTTGATCTAGTAGAATAAAGTTTATGGCATGATCTAGTTGTGAGTTTTGCTTTATTATCCTTCTACGTAATCAATTCCGTGAGCTATATAATAAAGATTAGTGTTGAGTCAAGGGCTTGATTATTTTTCCATGATCCTAAGTGAATAAAAGAAAGGAGAAAGAAATAAAAAGAAACAAAGAGATCATATGGATCTCATGGAGAGTAATGAGCTCACATAGAAAAAGTATGATGAATAAAAGTTGTTGAGAGTTGACAAGCATAGTTTTGGTCATCGTTGCAATTAATAGGAAGTAATAAAGAAAGAGAGGTCTTCACATATAGATATACTATCTTGGACATCTTTTATGATTGTGAGCACTCATTAAAATATGACATGCTAAAGAGTTGACATTGGACAAGGAAGACAACGTAATGGGTTATGTTTTCTTACATCTGAGATAAATTATATTGTCTTGGATCCTCCAACATGTTGAGCTTGCCTTTCCCCCTCATGCTAGCCAAATTCTCAGCACCAAGTAGAGATACTACTTGTGCTTCCAAATACCCTTAAACCAGTTTTGCCATGAGAGTCCACCATATCTACCTATGGATTGAATATGACCCTTCAAGTAAGTTGTCATCTGTGCAAAGCAATAAAAATTGCTCTCTAAATATGTATGATTGATTGGTGTGGGAGAAATAAGCTTTATACGATCTTGTGATGTGGAAGTAATAAAAGCGACGGACTGCATAATAAAGGTTCATATCACAAGGGGCAATATAAAGTGACGTTCTTTCGCATTAAGATTTTGTGCATCCAACCATAAAAGCGCATGGCAACCTCTGCTTCCCTCTGCGAAGGGCCTATCTTTTATTATTATCTTCTACCTTATGCAAGTGTCATGGTGATCTTCACCTCTCCCTTTTTCATTTTATCCTTTGGCAAGCACAGTATGTTGGAAAGATCCTGGTATATATGGCTAATTGGGTGTGAGTTTTCATGAACTATTATTGTTGACATTACCCTTGAGGTAAAACATTGGGAGGCAAAACTATAAGCCCCTATCTTTCTCTATGTCCGAATAAAACTCCATACCCATAAGTATTGTGCGAGTGTCAGCAATTGTGAAAGATTATATGATAGTTGAGTATGTGGACTTGCTGAAAAGCTCTTATACATTGACTCTTTCCTATGTTATGATAAATTGCAATTGCTTCAATGACCGAGATTGTAGTTTGTTAGTTTTCAATGAAGTTTACGATTCATACTTGATATTGTGATTGAATTATTACTCTAGCATTAGAGATCATATGACAAAAATTATATAAGTTGCTGTTATAAGAATGATCATGATGCCCTCATGTCCGTATTTTATTTTTATCGACACCTTCATCTCTAAACATGTGGACATATTTTTCGATTTCGGCTTTTCGCTTGAGGACAAGCGAGGTCTAAGCTTGGGGGAGTTGATATGTCCATTTTGCATCATGCTTTTATATCAATATTTATTGCATTATGGGTTGTTATTTCACATTATGTCACAATACTTATGGCTATTCTCTCTTATTTTACAAGGTTTACATAAGGAGGGAGAATGCCGGCAGCTGGAATTTTGGGCTAGAAAAAGAGCAAATATTAGAGACCTATTCTGCACAACTCCAAAAGTCCTAAAACTCCATGGAACACCTTATAATAAATAATGAAAAATCCTCGCCAAAGATGAAGACCAGGGGGCCCACACCCTTCTCATGAGGGTGGGGGGCGCCCCCCCTAGGGCGCGCCCCCTACCTCATGGGCCCCCTGGTGGCTCTCCGATGACCATCTTCTCCTATATGAAGTCTTTCGTCGAGAAAAAAAAGAAGCAACCTTTCGGGACGGAACTCCGCCGCCACGAGGCGGAACCTTGGCGGATCCAATCTAGAGCTCCGGCAGAGCTGTTCTGCCGGGGAAACTTCCCTCCTGGAGGGGGAAATCATCGCCATCATCATCACCAACGCTCCTCTCATCGGGAGAGGGCAATCTCCATCAACATCTTCATCAGCACCATCTCATCTCAAAACCCTAGTTCATCTCTTGTATCCGATTCTTGTCTTCAAGTCCAGGATTGGTGCTAGTAGGTTGCTAGTAGTGTTAATTACTCCTTGTAGTTGATGCTAGTTGGTTTAATTGGTGGAAGATCATATGTTCAGATCCTTTATGCATATTAATACCCCTCTGATTATGAACATGTTTATGCTTTGTGAGTAGTTACGTTTGTTCCCGAGGACAAGGGAGAAGTCTTGCTATTAGTAGTCATGTGAATTTGGCATTCGTTCGATATTTTGATGAGATGTATGTTGTCTAGCCTCTAGTGGTGTTATGTGAACGTCGACTACATAACACTTCACCATTATTTGGGTCTAGAGGAAGGCATTGGGAAGTAATAAGTAGATGATGGGTTGCTAGAGTGACAGAAGCTTAAACCCTAGTTTATGCGTTGCTTCGTAAGGGGCTGATTTGGATCCATATGTTTCATGCTATGGTTAGGTTTACCTTAATACTTTTGTTGTAGTTGCGGATGCTTGCAATAGAGGTTAATCATAAGTGGGATGCTTGTTCAAGTAAGAACAGAACCCAAGCACCGGTCCACCCACATATGAAATTATCAAAGTACCGAACGCGAATCATATGAGAGTGATGAAAACTAGCTAGACGATATTCCCATGTGTCCTCGGGAGCGCTTTTCCTTATATAAGAGTTTGTCTAGGCTTGTACTTTTCTACAAAAAGGATTGGGCCACCTTGCTGCACTTTATTTACTTTTGTTACTTGTTGCTCGTTACAAATTATCTCATCACAAAACTATCTGTTGCCACTTATTTCAGTACTTGCAGAGAATACCTTGCTGAAAACCGTTTATCATTTCCTTCTGCTCCTCGTTGGGTTCAACACTCTTACTTATCGAAAGGACTACGATAGATTCCCTATACTTGTGGGTCATCAATGCATCCAATCCATAAACCCCAAAGTTATTCCATATGAGTCCACCATACCTACCTATATATGGTATCTACCTGCCGTTCCAAGTAAATTTGTATGTGCCAAACTCTAAACCTTCAAATAAACATTCTGTTTTGTATGCTCGAATAGCTCATGTATCAACTAGGGCTGTCTATATCCTTCCATGCTAGGCGGGTTATTCTCAAGAGGAGTGGACTCCGCTCCTCACTCACGAGAAAATGGCTGGTCACCGGGATGCCCAGTCCCATGCTCAAATCAAATCAAAATAATTGCAAACAAAACTCCCCAGGATTGTTGTTAGTTGGAGGCACCCGTTGTTTCGGGCAAGCCATGGATTGATGCTTGTTGGTGGTGGGGGAGTATAAACTTTACCATTCTGCTTGGGAACCGCCTATAATGTGTGTAGCATGGAAGATATCGAGATCTCTCGGTTGTTATGTTGACAATGAAAGTATACCGCTCAAAATATTATTCATCTCTATTTCAAAACCGAGCTCTGGCACCTCTACAAATCCCTGCTTCCCTCTGAAGGGCTTAATCCATTTACTTTTATGTTGAGTCATCATCCTCTTATTAAAAAGCACCAGTTAGAGAGCACCGCTGTCATTTGCATCCATTACTGTTAGTTTACATTGAGTATGACTTGACTGGATCTCTTTTACCATGAATTACAATGTCTAGTCAGTCCTTGATCTTTAAAGGTGCTCTGCATTTATGTTTTGCAGTCTCAGAAAGGGCTAGCGAGATACCATCTTGTTATATCATATCATGATTGTTTTGAGAAAGTGTTGTCATCCGAGATTTATTATTATTGCTCGCTAGTTGATTATGCCATTGATATGAGTAAACATGAGACCTAAATGTTATTGTGAATATGGTTAGTTCATAATCTTTGCTGAAAACTTGAATGCTGGCTTTACATATTTACAACAACAAGAGCAAACAGAGTTTGTAAAAGTTTTTCTTTATCACTTTCAGTTTATCAACTGAATTGCTTGAGGACAAGCAAAGGTTTAAGCTTGGGGGAGTTGATATGTCTCTGTCGTATCTACTTTTCCAAACACTTTTGCCCTTGTTTTGGACTCTAACTTGCATGATTTGAATGGAACTAACCGGACTGACACTGTTTTCAGCAGAATTGCCATGGTGTTATTTTTGTGCAGAAATAAAAGTTCTCGGAATGACCTGAAAATCAACGGAGATTATTTTTGGAATATATAAAAATACTGGCAAGAAGAATCCACGTCAGGGGGCCCACACCCTGTCCACGAGGGTGGGGGCGCGCCCCCTGCCTCGTGGGCCCCCTGACGCTCCACCGACCTCAACTCCAACTCATATATTCACTTTTGGGGAGGAAAAAATCAGAGAGAAGGATTCATTGCGTTTTACGATACGGAGCCGCCGCCAAGCCCTAATCTCTATCGGGAGGACTGGTCTGGAGTCCGTTCGGAGCTTCGAAGAGGGGAATCCGTCGCCATCGTCATCCTCAACCTTCCTCCATCACCAATTTCATGATGCTCACCGCGGTGAGTGAGTAATTCCATCATAGGCTTGCTGGACGGTGATGGGTTGGATGAGATTTATTATGTAATCGAGTTAGTTTTGTT
Organism: Triticum urartu; assembly: GCF_003073215.2. Classification (NCBI taxonomy): domain Eukaryota; kingdom Viridiplantae; phylum Streptophyta; class Magnoliopsida; order Poales; family Poaceae; genus Triticum; species Triticum urartu. The sequence goes on along the minus strand of NW_024112361.1, from coordinate 15,995 downwards.
AGGGTTTGATCCCTAGTATCCATTATGTTCTGAGATTGATGTTGCTATGACTTTGCTATGCTTAATGCTTGTCACTAGGGCCCGAGTGCCATGATTTCAGATCTGAACCTATTATGTTTTCATGAATATATGTGAGTTCTTGATCCTATCTTGCAAGTCTATAGTCACCTATTATGTGTTATGATCCATTAACCCCGAAGTGACAATAATCGGGATACTTGACGGTGATGACCGTAGTTTGAGGAGTTCATGTATTCACTATGTGTTAATGCTTTGGTCCGGTACTCTATTAAAAGGAGGCCTTAATATCCCTTAGTTTCCAATAGGACCCCGCTGCCACGGGAGGGTAGGACAAAAGATGTCATGCAAGTTCTTTTCCATAAGCACGTATGACTATATTCGGAATACATGCCTACATTACATTGATGAACTGGAGCTAGTTCTGTGTCACCCTATGTTATAACTGTTGCATGATCGATCGCATCCGACATAATTCTCCATCACCGATCCAATGCCTACGAGCTTTTCATATATTGTTCTTCGCTTATTTACTTTTCCGTTGCTACTGTTACAATCACTATAAAACCAAAATATTACTTTTGCTACCGTTACCACTACTATCATATTACTTTGCTACTAAATACTTTGCTGCAGATATTAAGTTTCCAGGTGTGGTTGAATTGACAACTCAGCTGCTAATACTTGAGAATATTCTTTGGCTCCCCTTGTGTCGAATCAATAAATTTGGGTTGAATACTCTACCCTCGAAAACTATTGCGATCCCCTATACTTGTGGGTTATCAGTGGCCGCCTCGGGGACCCCCTTGACTTGTTCCCGACTCCAACACCTCTTATATAACCCCAAACTTCCAGAAAGAAACCTAGATCGGGAGTTCCGCTGCCGCCAAGCCTCCGTAGCCACCGAAAACCAATCTAGACCCGTTCCGGCACCCTGCCAGAGGGGAGAATCCCTCTCTGGCGGCCATCTTAATCATCCCGACGCTCTCCATGATAAGGACGGAGTAGTTCACCCTCGGGGCTGAGGGTATGTACCAGTAGCTATGTGTTTGATCTCTCTCTCTCATGTTCTTGATTCACACGATCTTGATGTATCGCGAGCTTTGCTATTATAGTTGGATCTTATGATGTTTCTCCCCCTCTACTCACTTGTGATGAATTCAGTTTTCCCTTTGAAGTTATCTTATCGGATTGAGTCTATAAGGATTTGAGAACACTTGATGTATGTCTTGCATGTGCTTATCTATGGTGACAATGGGATATCACGTGATCCACTTGATGTATGTTTTGGTGATCAACTTGCGAGTTCTGTGACCTCGTGAACTTATGCATAGGGGTTTGCACACGTTCTTTTCTTGACTCTCTGGTAAAATTTTTGGGGCACTCTTTGAAGTACTTTGTGTTGGTTGAATAGATGAATCTGAGATTGTGTGATGCTTATCGTATAGTCATACCCACGGATACTTGAGGTGACATTGGAGTATCTAGGTGTTATTAGGGTTTTGGTTGATTTGTGTCTTAAGGTGCTATTCTAGTACGAACTCTAGGATAGATTGAACAGAAAGAATATCTTCATGTTATTTTACTACGGACTATTGAATAGATCAATCAGAAAGGATGACTTTGAGGTGGTTTCGTACGCTGCAATAATCTCTTCGTTTGTTCTCCGCTATTAGTGACTTTGGAGTGACTTTTTGTTGCATGTTGAGGGATAGTTATATGATCCAATTATGTTATTATTGTTGAGAGAACTTTCACTAGTGAAAGTATGAACCCTAGGCCTTGTTTCCTAGCATTGCAATACTGTTTACGCTCACTTTTATCATTATTTACCTTGCTGTTTTTATATTTTCAGATGACAAAAACCTATATCTATCATCCATATTACACTTGTATCCCCATCTCTTCGCCGAACTAGTGCACCTACACAATTTACCATTGTATTGGGTGTGTTGGGGACACAAGAGACTCTTTGTTATTTGGTTGCAGGGTTTTTTGAGAGAGACCATCTTCATCCTACACCTCCCACGGGTTGATAAACCTTAGGTCATCCACTTGAGGGACATTTGCTACTATCCTACAAACCTCTGCACTTGGAGGCCCAACAACGTCTACAAGAAGAAGGTTGTGTAGTAGACATCAAGCTGTTTTCTTGCCCCGTTGCCGGGGAGGTTAGCGCTTGAAGGTATATCTTTAGATCTTGCAATCGAATCTTTTTGTTTCTTGTTTTATCACTAGTTTAGTTTATAAAAGAAAACTACAAAAAAATGGAATTGAGGGTACCTCATATGCTTCATCTTTTTAATATCTTTCATGAAAATAAGGATTCCGATAATTGTGCCAAAATGCTATAAGAAGAATGCAATAAAATGTTTGGCACCAAAACTTTGAATGATGAGCATGATTGCAATGTTGTTAGTACGGACTCCTTGAATATCCATAGTACTAATGACAATTGCACTAGTCATAATGAAAATATCTCATATGAGCGTGTCAATTTTTGTGGAGTGCATAGAGTTTGCAAGTACACCAAATAGGGAAGATAGATTTTGCAAGAGGCATAAATATTTAGAAACTAAATGGTTGCAAGAAAGGCTAGATGTTTGTGATAAAAATTTAAATTTTCTTAGCCATCCTTGTGAACTTTGCAATGAATGTGGTCATTTAAATATCCAATGCAAATTGTTTCATGATCGAACCGTGTCCAAAAATTATGATTACTTGATTTCCCTTGCGCATCATAATGAACTTAGTTTGCTTCTGGGTTATGAAGAAATGAAACGTATAACTAAGGATATTCTAGAATTTGTCCTTGATAAAGTTCTTGATTTTGATTTAGAGGAAATTTATATGTATTGTGCGGTGAATTGCATTGAACATCCTTATATTGCCAATTACATAAAGTCAAGAAAAATTAGAGATGAAGAGAATACTAATGAAAGGGAAGAGATTCCCAATATCCTCCTATTATTTCTTATGATGAATCAGGTAACGAGGAGGAGCCTTCTATCCAACCAATCTCATTAATAAGGAGCTCCAAAAAGAGGATTAAACCCACACATGATGTGAAGAAGAAAAAAAAAGACGGAGAAGCAAAGGTAAAAAGGTATTCCTCCCAAATAATGTTGCTCCTATTACTCATTGTGATGATGATAATTGTTATATATTGGTGCTATCCATACTATTAATGATGAGGGTGATTATGCTTATGATATGAAAAGGCCCAAGCTTGGGGATGCTATGATTAATGGAGATGAATTTTTAGTCTCCCAAGTTTTGATGAGAAAATTTACTATGATGATAGCATGCCTCCTATTTATGATGATTATATCAATGAAAGTGGGTTCGGAAGAGTTGTCAACTTTAGGAAGTAATGATCCCACTATTTTAGGATGTTGAATCTTATTGTGATAATTATAAAAGTGGATTTGGAGAGGTTCATGACTTTATTTAGTAATGATTTCCACTATCTGGAAGAGGTTTCAATTGATATGATGAGAACAAGTTGCTACTTATTGATTATTGTGATGACACTTATGCTATAAAAGTAGTGAAGATTATATTTATAAATTGTCATGATTATGATTACCCTTTTTCTGAACATTACTCTTTTAATGTGGAAACAATTTATAGTATTCGAGTTTCTTATGATACTCCCACTATTCCGATGAGAAGAATTTTGGCTTATGTGGGAGATAAAAATTTTTCTATGCTTGTAGATCATGAAAAGAATGCTTTATGTGATGTATATTTTTGAATTCATCATGATGCTACTTAAAATTATTATGAGGGAGGAATATATGCTTGTAGGAATTGCAATAATATCAAGTTTCCTCTCTACATGTTGAAAATCTTGAAGCTATGCTTGTTTTGCCTTCCTATGCTAGTTGATTATTGTTACCATAAGTTGTTTGCTCACAAAATCCCTATGCATAGGAAGTGGGTTAGACTTAAATGTGCTAGTCATATTCTTCATGATGCTCTCTTTATGTTTCAATTCTTATCTTTATGTGAGCATCATTGAAATCATCATGCCTAGCTAGGGGCGTTAAACGATAGCGCTTGTTGGGAGGCCAACCCAATTTTATTTTTGTTCTTTGCTTTTTGCTCCTGTTTAGTAATAGATAATTCATCTAGACTCTACTTAGATGTGGTTTTATGTTTTAGTTAGTGTTTGTGCCAAGTATAACCTTTGGGAAGACTTGGGTGAAGTCTTTGCATCTTGTGCTGTAAAAAACAAAAACTTTTGCGACTCTCGAGATTAGCTGCCATTTTTTACTGGAGAATGCGATTAGGTTGATTCTTTTTGAAGATGATTAAAAAAAATTCCTCAGGTCCACCAATTTATTTAAGAATTTTTGGACTGACAGAAGTATTCGAATTTACAGATTACTACAGACTGTTTTGTTCTTGACAGATTCTGTTTTCATTGTGTTATTTGCTTAATTTGTGAATCTATGAGTAGTATCGGAGGGTATGAACCATAGAGAAGTTGGAATACAGTAGATATTACACCAATATGATTTAGAATGAGTTCGCAACAGTACCTAAGTGGTGATTTATTTTCTTATACTAACGAAGCTTACGAGTTTTCTGTTAAGTTTTGTGTTGTGAAGTTTTCAAGTTTTGGGTAAAGATTCGATGGACTATGGAACAGGAGTGGAAAGAGCCTAAGCTTGGGGATTCCAAGGCACCCCAAGGTAATATTCAAGGATGACCAAGACCTAAGCTTGGGGATGCCCCGGATGGCATCCCCTCTTTCGTCTTCATTCATCGGTGATACGTCTCCAACGTATCTATTAATTTTTGATTGTTCCATGCTATTATATTATCAACCTTGGATGTTTTATAGCATTTATATGATATTATATGATTTTTGGGACTAACCTATTAACCTAGAGCCCAGTGCCAGTTTTTTTTTTCTGTTTTAAAGGTATCACAGAAAAGGAAAATCAAACGGAGTCCAATTGACCTGAAACTTCACGGAAGTTATTTTTGGACCAGAAGAAGCCCACGGAGTATCGGAGTTGACCAGGAGAGTCCCGGGCTGCCCACGAGGGTGGGGGCGCGCCCACCCCCCTGGGCGCGCCCCCTGCCTCGTGGACAGCCCGGAGGTCCACCGACGTACTTCTTCCTCCTATATATACCCATATACCCTAAAAACTTCGGGGAGCACAATAGATCGGGAGTTCCACGCCAGAAGCCTTGTAGCCACCGAAAACCAATCTAGACCCGTTCCGGCACCCTGCCGGAGGGGGAATCCCTCTCCGGTGGCCATCTCATCATCCCGGCGCTCTCCATGACGAGGAGGGAGTAGTTCTCCCTCAGGGCTGAGGGTATGTACCAGTAGCTATGTGTTTGATCTCTCTCTCTCTCTCGTGTTCTTGAGGTGATACGATCTTGATGTATCGCGAGCTTTGCTATTATAGTTGGATCTTATGATGTTTCTCCCCCTCTACTCTCTTGTAATGGATTGAGTTTTCCCTTTGAAGTTATCTTATCGGATTGAGTCTTTAAGGATTTGAGAACACTTGATGTATGTCTTGCGTGGGATACCCGTGGTGACAATGGGGTATTCTATTGATCCACTTGATGTATGTTTTGGTGATCAACTTGCGGGTTCCGCCCATGAACCTATGCATAGGGTTGGCACACGTTTTCATCTTGACTCTCCAGGTAGAAACTTTGGGGCACTCTTTGAAGTACTTTGTGTTGGTTGAATAGATGAATCTGAGATTGTGTGATGCATATCGTATAATCATACCCACGATACTTGAGGTGACATTGGAGTATCTAGGTGACATTAGGGTTTTGGTTGATTTGTGTCTTAAGGTGTTATTCTAGTACAAACTCTATGATAGATTGAACGGAAAGAATAGCTTCATGTTATTTTACTACGGACTCTTGAATAGATCGATCAGAAAGGATAACTTTGAGGTGGTTTCGTACCCTACCATAATCTCTTCATTTGTTCTCCGCTATTAGTGACTTTGGAGTGACTCTTTGTTGCATGTTGAGGGATAGTTATATGATCCAATTATGTTATTATTGTTGAGGGAACTTGCACTAGTGAAAGTATGAACCCTAGGCCTTGTTTCAACGCATTGCAATACCGTTTGTGCTCACTTTTATCATTAGTTACCTTGCTGTTTTTATATTTTCAGATTACAAAAACCATTATCTACTATCCATATTGCACTTGTATCACCATCTCTTCGCCGAACTAGTGCACCTATACAATTTACCATTGTATTGGGTGTGTTGGGGACACAAGAGACTCTTTGTTATTTGGTTGCAGGGTTGCTTGAGAGAGACCATCTTCATCATACGCCTCCCTACGGATTGATAAACCTTAGGTCATCCACTTGAGGGAAATTTGCTACTGTCCTACAAACCTCTGCACTTGGAGGCCCAACAACGTCTACAAGAAGAAGGTTGTGTAGTAGACATCAATCGCTAACTTTACTTGGAGCTATATTTTTATTCACCACATGATATGTGTTTTGCTTGGAGCGTCATTTTATTCTTTTTTTGCTTGCTGTTTGAATAAAATACCAATATCTGGAAATTCTTAATGTTAGAGAGTCTTCACATAGTTGCATAAGTATTCGACTACTCATTGATCTTCACTTATATCTTTCGGAGTAGTTTGTTGTTGCTCTAGTGCTTCACTTATATCTTTTAGAGCACGGTGGTGGTTTTATTTTATAGAAACAATTGATCTCTCATGCTTCACTTATATTATTTTGAGAGTCCTTTAGAACAGCATGGTAGTTTGCTTTGGTTATGAAACTAGTCCTAATATGATGGGCATCCAAGAGGGATAGAATAAAAACTGTCATATAAGTGCATTGAATACTAAGAGAAGTTTGATGCTTGATGATTGTTTTGAGATATGGAGGTAATAATATCAAAGTCATGCTAGTTGAGTAGTTGTGAATTTGAGAAATACTTGTGTTGAAGTTTGCAAGTCCCGTAGCATGCACGTATGGTAACTGTTGTAACAAATTTGAAACATGAGGTGTTCTTTGATTGTCTTCCTTATGAGTGGCGGTTCGGGGACGAGCGATGGTCTTTTCGTACCAATCTATGCCCCTAGGAGCATGCGCGTAATGCTTGTTTTTTGATGACTTGTAGATTTTTGCAATAAGTATGTGAGTTCTTTATGACTAATGTTGAGTCCATGGATTATACACACTCTCACCCTTCCATCATTGCTAGCCTCTTCGGTACCATGCATTGCCCTTTCTAACCTCGAGAGGTGGTGCAAACTTCGCCAGTGCATCCAAACCCCGTGATATGATACGCTCTGTCACACATAAACCTCCTTATATCTTCCTCAAAACAGCCACCATACCTACCTATTATGGCATTTCCATAGCCATTCTGAGATATATTGCCATGCAACTTTCCACCGTTCCGTTCATCATGACACACATCATCATTGTCATATTGCCTTGTATGATCGTGTAGTTGACATCATATTTGTGGCAAGGCCACCATGTATAATTTATCATACATGTCACTCTTGATTCATTGCCCATCCCGGTACACCGCTGGAGGCGTGCATATAGAGTCATATTTTTTTCTAGTATCGAGTTGTAATCTTTGAGTTGTAAATAAATAGAAGTGTGATGATCATCATTAATAGAGCATTGTCCCGAAAAAATAAAAAAAAGAAAGGCCAAATAGAAAAAAGAAGGCCAAATAGAAAAAGGAAAGGCTAAATAATATATATATATATATATAATAAGAAGGGACAATGCTACTATCCTTTTCCACACTTGTGCTTCAAAGTAGCACCATGATCTTCATGATAGAGAGTCTCTTGTTTTGTCACTTTCATATACTAGTGGGAATTTTTCATTATATAACTTGGCTTGTATATTCCAATAATGGGCTCCCTCAAATGCCCTAGGTCTTCGTGAGCAAGCAAGTTGGATGCACACCCATTTAGTTTCTTTTTGTTCAGCTTTCATATATTTACAGCTCTCACTACTGGAATCAGCTTCTTTGCCATCCGCCAGCTGACGGCAAAGAGCCTCTTTGCCGTCCGCTTCCACAAAGCGGACGGCAAATGTAACATCCCAAATTTTCAATTTGGAATGTTATACACTAGATCATCATTGCATATCATATTTATTGCATTTTGGTTGATCCTAGAAATTTTTCGCAACTCAAGGACCCTCGGAGAGAGTTGGGGATTTCGTTATTTTCATATTTGAGTTGTCTCAAATTTTGAAAATAGGATCATTTAATTTTATTTATTTCATCTTCAATTATTTATAATATAAAAAAATATGAGAGAGGGAATAAAATGACTTTCCCAAAATAAAGAAATATTGAGGATTTAATAAAAAATCATTTAAGATTTTATTTGGTATTATTTGCTATTTTATTCGAATTTAGGAAAAATGCGCGTTTTTCAAAGTTGCATTTAGGCCCCACATAAATGTTCATCCTGTGCGGCTTGATTTTAGAAGCCGGGAAAATTTATTTCGGGATTTTTGGAGTCCGTTTAGTATTCTTTCGTTAGTTTTTCTGCGCGGAATTATTTAAAAAAAGTCCAACCGACCCTGGGCCGTAACCGGCCAGGACTCCGCCTGGCCGGGGCTTTATAAGCCGCCGCCCCGGGGCCCGAGCCAGCCCAACCCGCGCCCCAAACCCTAGCCGCTCCGATCCGCCTCCGCCGCCGATCCGTGTCGCGCCGCCGCCCGATCCGTGCCGCGCCGCCGCCCGCTACCGCCGCCCGTGCCGCGCCGCCGCCCGCCGCCACCGCCGGAGCCGCTGCTCGCGACCGCCGGAGCCGGAGCCGCCGCCGCCGCCCGCCGAGACCCGCCGCTCGAGGTCAACCTCGTTTTCGCTACCATTTTTTATATTTTTTTTAAAAGTCGCGGTTAAAAAAAGTCGCGGTTTTTTTAGTTTCGGTTTTTTTAATAGATTGGTTTTTCCGATTTATTTAATTAGCGAGCGTTCGACCGTTCGTTCATTCTAGCGAACGTTCGTCGTTTTTCTTTTTCTCGGATTAAATCCGCGATTTTTTCTGATCGCGATTCCTGATCCGATTTTCGTTTTAGTATAACTTTTCGCTCGGTTATCGGAATCAGGCGATTCAAGCGCCTGGAGTTTCGTCTCGAAACCCTCTAACCGTTTAACCAACTTAAACAAGTTTTTGCCACTGTAAAAATTGCCCTAGATCTAGAATAGTAAATGAAGTCTGTTTCTTTTGCCGTTTGACTTTCGTTGCTTCGTTTGATTTGATTCTTTTTGCCAACCGGAGTTCTTAAGTTGAACTTTCTGGTTAGATCTCTTATTCGAGCTTTACCTGTGCATTAGATGAATACTTTTTGTATGCTTGTTTGTTTTTCTGTGATAGAATACCCGGAGTGCGCCGCCTGTTACTTTGAATTGCTAGGTTTCGTGGATCATCAGCAAGGCAAGTAACACTTTGATCATACCTCCTACTACCCAGTTTTATTGCATTAGATCAATCCTCAAACATTGCATGATTAGGATCTAATTAAATTCTGGGATGGGAAGTAGTTGAGGTAGTACCTATTACCTGTTATATTATCAAACCTTTGGGAGTTACTTCTACGTTTACTTACTATTGCCATGCTATGCTAGTAGAAGTGGAATTGGGTGTGATATCCATGACAGATGTGAGTTTGTTAATTAATGGTTTATCTAAGGTGGCAACTTAAACACACATCTGGGTGGATTGAGGTACCTGGGTATTCCAGGATTGCCTGTTTTTCTTTATGGACCGCCACCCAGGCTCAAAGTTATCATGAGATTTTTCATACTAGAAACTTCCGTGTGCAGCCACAAGCTATTATGGGCTCTAGCATGGTTGATTAAGTCGTGCGAACTCTTACAGGGTAGACTAGCAGATGTAGGGGAAGGTTGGTGTAACGGTCTATCCATCGTAAGGTGCTAGCGCTTCTGAAAGACTATGTCTCGGTCATCCGTTTCTCAAACACCATGTAGTGCGAGAAATCCAATGGAGGCGATCGAGTCTTGTGGGGAAAAGTGCACAAACCTCTACAGAGTGTATAAACTAATCATGGTTAGCCGTGTCCCCGGTTATGGACATCTTGAGTATCTAGTACTTGGATTATCATGTGAATCTCAACATGTTAATCTGAAATTAATTTTGTTTGGTTTTTTAATGATGATGCTTAATTGGGATTGAGAATGCTATCAACCATTCTCAATGTTTAACAACTACCATGATAGTTAAATAAAAGTTTATTCCTTTGTAGTAGGGAAAAATTGGCTTTACGCAAAACTGTAACCATAGAGCTTTCCACCAGCCAAATATGCATATAGTATAGTTGTTGCATTCTGTTATTCTCTATGTGTTACCTTGCCAGCATATTCCCTGTGCTGACCCGTTTTCGGGCTGCAACGTTAATGTTGCAGACTTTTCAGACAATGATTAAGGAGTTTTTAGGTCGTGGTTCTATAGTCAGTGATGCCGTTGGAGTTGATGCACTCACTTATCTTCCAAGCCTTCCGCTATTATCGTTATTAGATGGCCTTAAGCCATATTTATTGTAGTAAGTTCTCTTTTGAGACACTCGATGTAATAAGTGTGTGATTGCTACTCTGTTATAAATCCTTCAAGTACTGTGTGGTGTCAGCATTACTGATCCAGGGATGACACCTGTGCACAGAGATCAGACCATTTGAGGTCTGGTCGCTACACCCTGCCGCTGATATCCTGCGGCTCGTTATGAAAAATTTGCCATCCTTCATCGCCATGGAGCCCCTTTTTTCTTTTCGGAAGGACACATTCTGCGACGCTGGCCTGGGATCCTCTGCTGCCAAGTCAGACCTCATCGACGGCGACCACGAGGAGGGAGCCAATCTGTGACAAGTGAGGAAACCCATGATTTGTTTTCTCGAACCCCTTTTGTAGTGAGAACATGTCCAGTGTTTATTGCTATATTAGGTTGTTTGCATTACGCCTTATTTATTTCTATGGTTTACGGTTGTTCGGTTGTTTGTAGTTAGCATATGTCCAGTTTCAATTGCCATCTTTGGTTGTTCGTAGTACGCCTTGTTTATTTCAGCTATTAACAGTGTGATGTTCTATATGTGCTAGTATGAACTGTGCAGTTCAATTTCATTAATAACAAATTTAACAGTAGGTCTATGAATGATTATATTTGGTTGCTGTTAAGCATGTTGTACTCCCTCCGAATCTTTTTAGTTCGCATATAAGATCTCTCTAAAGTGAGGCCTCTTAAAGTTTGACCAACTTTATAGGAAAAAAATACCAACATTCACAATATGAAGTAAATATTAGTACATGTGTCATGACTTCAATTTTCATACTGTATAACATTAGCATGCTAGATGTTGATATTTTTTCATAAAAATATGGTCGAACTTTATGAAGTTGACTCCAGAAAATTCTTATATGCAGAGTAAAAAGGACCGGAGGGAGTATTGAACATGCCTTTCCATTTGATTTAACAATGGCACTATTTGGATACTCTAACTTAGCTAGAGGTTGGAGTTAGTTTCTTGCTCATGACAGTTAAAAGGGAGAGGGAGATTGGTCGAAGAGTTGATTGTATTGCTTGAGCCTCGTGGGCATATATATAGGAGTACATGGTCATCTTGGAGTACAAGTCAAGGTAGAATAAATCCTATGCTATCCTACGTTTCCTAAATAACAATGATACTCAACAATTACTAACCCTGAACTAACTCTAGGCAAAGAGGTGTTTGGACGTCAGTGTTAGATTGAAAATAAATACACTAGGAGAACAAGCCCCAATCAGCACCTCTTGGGTGGGATAGTTGTTTTGGGTGGGTTTGACGCAACTAGCTCAAACTAGCTGTCATCTTTGGATACTTTAGAGATATTTGATCCCAAACTAAGTCAAACTAAATCTAACCCATGGATCCAAACAGGGCCAATAACTAGTGTACTTAGACCTGCACAATACAAGTTTGAATGACTACGTTTGCTTGTTTTTAATTATTGGGCCTATTGTTAATAACACACCTTTCTACTTCTTGTTTTTAAATATTAGGTTTTTAACAATTTGGTCTTGCACATGTAGGTCCTACCGTCAGAGTTTTTGACCCAGTGTTTGACCCTTTTTGCATATGTGGAAATGAGTTGTCCATTAATATCAGTCAAGTCAAGACACTCGAAAAGATTGTTACGATAAAGAAATTAGCGACAAAAAACAAAAACATCTTTTTCTGCACAATGAAGAATGCATCAGTTCACTACGGGATGGTACTAACTGATATACCTTGTCTTTTTAAGTCCTTTGCGCCATTTCAAATCCAGAGAAGATATTTATGTATATCCTTGTTTTCAGGACTTTCCAAATAAGGTCACTAATGACTACCTATCAAACCACCTGTATGGTCAGGAGGCGAGGAAGGTTTTCATACAACACCCACGGTTCAATATTGAAGTGTTCCTGAAGAGGACGAAGGATGGACGGTTAATCATCCACAGGCATTGGCCTAAAGTTGCAAATACCTTCAACATCAATGAAAGGCTTAATATTCGCCTTCCGCTTCAGCAGTTTTCCAGATGAGATTCATCTGACTATGTTCCGTCTATGATGCTAATTTCAAAATGTCGTAGACGTTGCATCTGAAACTGGTTGCTGGTGTAGCTATGTAATGGGGTAGCTGAGTGCTGAAGCTATATGATGTTGTACTCTGATGTATTTTAGTTATGAAATCCTGCTTCCTTAATATGGAAATGAAATATATTGTGTGCTTAATATGAAATGTCAATTGGATTAATAAATGGATCATTAATAATAGGACAATTAGCCTACTAATTGGGTTTTTATATTGCAAATGGTTATTGAGAACACACCATGGGTGATGACCTCAGACAACGCACACATTTTCTAGGAATAAACCATGTTGGATCATTGAACAATCACACATGACATCCTCTAGAAAACTGTTTGCGTTAGGCCACCTTGCGCAAACAATTACCACATAAAAAGTGTGTGTGATGGACAACCTTTTCCATACAGTTTTTTCCATGCACTGTGTGCGATGTACATACTAATGGAAACATATTCCTTGGATTGACTATGTGGAATGTACATACAAATGGAAACGTTTAGCAGGGACTGACTATGTGGGATGTACTTACGACCGGAAACAATTTCCCCTGTATAATTGTAGTTTTTAGCACTACTGTACAAATAACCGTATTTGATCGCTCGCCGGCCACACACGATCTCATTTTGCCGAGCGTGTGTGCCAGGAGGGCGTATCCCCCATGGTTTCTGGGTTGTCGGGGAAGGACCCCCATATCACAGTCACTCACAAGGTGGTGATTCCAAATGCCGTCACGGAAAGGGGTTAAAAACTATTTGTATAGCACCTCGTTGTACCAGTGCTAGTAAGGATGAAATAATTGGTCTTGCCTCTGTTGTTGTACCTCCTATTGATCCACTAGAACAATAATTGCTAGACCATGAGAATAATATGCATTTGCATGAAAGAAATGAAATAGATAAGATTTTCTTTAAACAACGTCCTCTGCTTAAACAAAATTTGCCTATTCAAACTCTAGGAGGTCCTGCTCCACCTAAAGGTGATCCTGTGTTTGAATTAAAACAATTGCGAGACACTTTGTAGTATGCTTATCTTGATGGGAATAATATATATCTTGTTATTATTAGTGCTAACCTTTTAGAACATGAAGAAGAAAGATTATTAAAGATTCTGAAGAAGCACCGAGCTGCTATTGGGTATACTGTTGTTGATTTAAAGAGCATTAGTCCCACTCTATGTCAGCACAAAATTAATATGGAACCTGATACACTTCATTAAGACTTGTTCCCTAAGCGCTTTGATAAGTTTGCTTTTGTTCCTTCTCGGGGTGCCTCTGGTGGCATTCTCACTGCTTGGAATAGTTCTATTTTTCTGGGGATGTTATTCTTTCTGAAGATTTTGCTCTTGCTGTACATTTCACCAACACCCTCTTGGCCCAGTCTTGGACTGTATATAATATATATGGCCCCTGTACTAGACCGGAACGTGACAGATACACTTCCTGGTTACATGATCTTGACCTCCATGATACTGATGATTGCCTCCTCCTCGGAGACTTTAATTATATCTCCAGAAAATCACAACAAGCCTAGGGGAGATCCCAATGACATGGCCACCTTCAATGATATCATCAGAAAAAACAATCTTGTTGAATTACCACTCAAAGGGAGAGCCTATACTTGGTGTAATGTGAAGCAAGACCCCCTCCTCGAGCAGCTAGACTGGTTATTCACCTCGCTCAACTAGACTCACACGTATCCCAATACCCTGGTCAAACCAATTTGCAAGCCAGTCTCCAATCATACCCCGTGTGTGGTTAGCATTGAGACAAAAATACCTCGGGCCAAACTTTTTCTCTTTGAATCCTACTGGCTTCTCCATCCAGGCTTCATGGAACTGGTCAGATCCGTCTGGAATAAACCAGTCCATGCAACCAACGCTGCCACCATCCTCTACAAAAAATTCAAGGCCCTTCGTCAGGCCCTTAAGATTTGGAGAAAAACCATCTCGCGACTCACCATTGCCATTGAAAACTCCAAGCAAGCCCTACTAAATATTGATGAACTTGAAAACATTAGGCCCTTGACAATCGCTGAATGCAACTTCAGAACTATATTAAAGAAACATCTCTTGCGGTTGCTAGACTATCAAAAGAAATACCAGAAAAAGGTGCACTATTCACTGGGTCAAGTTTGGAGATGAGAACATCAAAATATTTTCAAGCCATGGTTACGGAGAGATATGGCAAAAACAATATCACCAACTTATGGACCACTGATGGGCTTTTTGTCGATGACCACACGGGTAAAGAGGCCCTCCTTTTCCAGGCATATACTGAGTGACTGGGTACTTCCACACCCACCAACATGAGATTTGACCTACCCATCTTGATCCGCCCTACAGAGAACATGGATCATCTCACCTCTCCATTTACCACCGAGGAAATTGACAAGTTTATTTTTTAGATGCCTACCGACCGAGCCCCGGGTCCTGATGGGTTTAGTGCACTCTTCCTCAAAGCCTGTTGGCCCATCATCAAAAAGGACTTCTATTCTCTATGTGAGAAATTCCATGCGGACACTCTACATTACAAAGCATCAACGATGGTCTCATCACCCTCATTCCAAAAAATATATCTCCTACAACTGTCAATGATTACCGCCCGATCACGTTGCTTAATTGCTGCCTCAAACTCATCACCAAGCTCCTTGCAAATAGGTTGCAATGTGTCATCCTAAAGATTGTACACCGAAAGCAGTATGGATTCATTAAAGATAGATCAATCGAAGATTGCCTGGCCTGGTCATTTCAATACATTAACCAATGCCAAGCCTCTAAAAGACAAATTCTCCTCTTCAAATTGGACTTTGCAAAAGAATTTGATACTATTGAACATGAGCCAATGATTAACATTATGAAGCACATGGGCTTTAGTGACAAATGGCTCTCTTGGATCAGATGTATTTTCTCCTTGGGGCGATCTTCAATTCTATTAAATGGAGTGCCGGGCCGACAATTCCATTGCTGTCGAGGAGTTCGACAAGGGGATCCGCTCTCCCCACTGATCTTTGTGCTTGCGGCTGAGCTACTGTAGTCTGTAATAAATGAGGCCTATCGAAGTGGCTTGATCCAGTTGCCTTTCCCTATCTCTTGTGATATGGACTATCCCATACGCGGATGACACACTCCTCCTCATGCCTACATGTACGCACCAAGCTGCGGTCATCAAAGGAGTTCTAGTGGACTATGCTGATTCAATTGTCCTTAAGATAAACTTCCAGAAGTCCACACTTATTCCCATCAACTTGGATGACGATCTAACGACGAGTATGGCTGCCATTTTTGGATGTTCGGTGGGTACGCTTCCCTTCACCTACCCCGGCCTCCCTCTCGGCACCTCTCGCCCTACGATTCAAGAT